>NC_142437.1:90063787-90366818 GCF_059453495.1 Arachis ipaensis | reverse complement strand
TCCAGAATCTATCCCTAACCCTGAACTTGACTTGGTCACCTACCAAGCTTTCAACTGCTAAGTGCTAACCCAACTTGCAAGGGGATTCCCACAGAATCATGATACACAACACATAGATGTACAAAGAACCTCTAAGACACCTATGGCTTTTTCTTTAATTTTGTACACTCTGCCTTTTTTCACTCACTGGCTTTTTCTTACAAACCTCACTGTTTGCCTTTTTCACCATGAGACTCAGACAGACAAAACTAAAGAAAATACAAAATGAAACAGATTGAAGGAGAAGAACTTCTGTTAGCTTGGGTAGCTATGAAAACTCTGTGCTTTCTCTTCTTGTCTCAAGCCTTGGCTGTTCACCCTTATTCTAGAAGGGGAAGCCTCCAAGGTTGAAACGGTTCAACCGAGCCAATCTTCTTCTTCTTCAACACCAAAACCGGTTCGGACAAAGAGAAGAGAGAGGGAACCGAAAGCTAAAATCAACATGCAATTACCTCTCTCTCATCCCGTTTCTTCAAACTTCATCAATCTGAGCCTTCCATCTTGACTTGGTTCCCAAGAAGGATTTCTGACCCTTGATGAATGCTTGATCCTTGACAGCTCTAACTGCTCCACTTCTGCTTCCTCCTCCACGTAGCTACAGTAGCTACCTTCTGTGATGAGTGAACAAAAAGTAGAAACGAGCTATACCACATGGATCTTCTTCTCTGACCGAAATTGATTGCTTCCATTTCTAGGTCTGGAGAGCTTGAGGTTTCTTCACCACATTTTACCATTAGTGGTAAAGATCTCAGCCACACCATACCATTGATCTTCTTTTTGCAAGGACTATCATCACCTTGGCCGCTTGCCTCTTCATAGTCTCTATGCTTCTACCTTCTCTGACAACTTGCGCCATCTTCTTCCTGACAGAGAAGTAGAGAGAAGAGAGAGAAGAGTGAAAAGTTTTTAATGTAATTGATGAATGAAATTAAAAGAAATTAATTTCCCACTCTCCATGCTTAGTAACGTGCGAGAGTAATAAAAGCTATCAAATCAATTTTGAAATTTCTCTCTCATGTTACCAATGCAATTAAATCCATTTGATCACTTTGAATTCCATTCCAAAGTGGGAGTAGGTAATTATGGGAGGCATGCAGCATTTCCTTTCTCTTTTCTTTTAATTTTCGGACCAAGCATTGTTGGTCTTACAACAAAATCAATTTGGGTTGTTCTCTTGATACTTGGCCCAAAAATCATTTGCAAAAATAATTCAGCCACATTGATTGAATATTTTTGTACCACATATTGAATATTTTTTCAATCTATTGGACTTTTTGTTGCATATGCCCATTGAACAAAATACTGCACACAAAACAGAAATTATTAATCAAATAATTTGAAGTTCCAAATCAAATTAATAATTTTTAATTGACATTTTTAACAATGTTTGATCATCACAATAATTTAAAGTTTTCCAAACTCAACATTGTTTAGTTATTTTGGTCATATTTTACAATATTTTAAAAATATTTTTATCAATGCCTTTAAAAGTGAAAAGTGATTTTAATCATTTTTTGGTAGATATTTTAATCATTTACTCTACGTTATTTATGTGGCGACGACTCTGGTGGAATTGTTTACGATGATTATAGCTGGCTAGATATTGACCTGCCAATAAAGATACGACAACTGTGAGGTTTCACAAGGTCATTATCTATGTACTTATAAGGTAAACTATATTGTGTATAGTCCAAGTTTTACTGCAGAAATAAATAAGAAAATTTAAAAAATGGGTAAGGCTAAAAGGGTAATTGCATGTTGGATTAAATTGCTTCCATGATACCAGTGGTGTGGAAGCAATTGTTCATCGTCAGCAGCATTTTTGAGGGGCACAAACACAAACCACAAATACAGGAAAATGGATGTAATATACTACATGATGTTACAAATTGTTTTGGTTCTCTACCTCAACTTGAAATTTTGTGTGTTGCAGGTGCAGGTGAAATTGTGTAGGAAAGAAGGTCTGAAATTGTGCAGCCATGGAAGCAATTGTTCATCGTATATTGAAATAGAGGGTATGAGTTGCTTGATGGGCTTTACTTGTGTAGGAAAGATTGACATTTTGAAAGTGCAGTAGAAAAATTTTCAGCGACAAAATTGCTAGGACAATTCTATTGAAGGGGTTAGTTGTTAATTTCATACAAGTGTGAGACTTGTTATTGTGGCCGAAAATGAACATGAATTTGGCAGTGTAGTTAGATGAGAGGAGCGATCATTGTTAGGATAAGGAACGGAAAAATGACCGAAGAGAAGACCGGCGGAGAATTATTAAGTGGCAGTGATGGAGGAAGAGACGACCAGTTTAGAGTGCCAATAAACGAAATAAACTAGTGTGATTGGTTCCATATTATTGGGGCTGCTGCTTGCGGCGATTTCACTCTCAACGAGCTGCCACGAGCTTTAAACCAAAGTCTTTCAAGTGTGACAGTGGCAACAAATAAAATAAAAAAAAAATAATTTTTCTTAATTTTTATTTTAATTTTTTTAATTTGTCTTTTTTAATGTTTATTACTTAACCACAGCAAAACTAAACAATTACCGTATATTGTTAATAATTTTACTGCATCTTAACCCAGTTAAAGAACGGTCAACACTAAAACTAGCTTTCACGTGTCTCTCTCATAGATGTATTTGATGTAGCCAATTTGGCCACCATAAACTCAATGCCACCAGAGAATATATATTCATTGGCTATTTGGCTTATAGTCCAAACATTATATTTGTCCTTTTATTAATACGTGGAATCAAGCATACTATTTATCTGTTTGATATGACTTTTTAGTCTTTATACACTTGTTATTTAAATTTTTAGAATATATAATTTTAGGATAACTTGTTTTTAATTTATGGGGAGTGGATCTTTTCGAATAAAAAAAATAGATAATATCAATTATTTAATTTAATTTTTTATTATTTTTTTATATTTATTATTAATTTTACTTATAAAATTAATAATGAGAGATTATATTTTATTTTTTTAAATTTAAAAAAAATTGAAAGGATCTATTTTTCTAATTTATAAAGTTACTTCGTTTTAGTAGTGTTGTTCACAACTCACAATATATAGTTGAAAGCTGAACCAATAATGTCTTAGTCCACAGCCAAAGAAAAATAAAGAAGAAAGAAGGAAGAAGATAGACTTGACTTTACTTTGCTTAGTGCTTACACCGCTGATCGTCACTTTCGCTTTAAAGGTGAGAACAAATCTACTTTCTATTTTTATTATTTCACTATAATAATTTTGCAAATTTTTTCTCCCTTTCAGTTTTGTGGAATCCTCTCATGCTCTTGAATTAGATCCATGTGGTAGCTAGGTATTTAGTATTTACTGTTTATATTTTAGAGTAATCTGAGATATTCTTGGGTCTATCCTTAAGGGTTTGTTTGGATGGGAAGATGGAAATAGAAAGGAAGGAAATAGAAAGGAAAGAAAAGAAAGGAAAGAATTTGAATGTATTTTTATTTTCTCTTGAGTTGTTTGGATGAAAGAAAAATGAAAAGAAAGAAAAGAAAATAAAGAATAATTTCCTTTGTTTGGTTAGAAAGAAAATTAGGAAGAAAGAAGAATAAATTAGTAGTAAATGACATTTTTGTCCTTGTATTGTAAAAAGGGTATTCTATGTATATAAATTTATTATTTAATTTAAAATAATTAAAAAATTAAATATATTAATACAATTAATAATTTAAAGATAGATCATCAATCATAATTTTTTTATGTTACAATAAGTTTGAGTCATACCAAATAAAATCCTACATCACACAATGTATTACTTCATGAAATTTAAGACAAAATATAATGTATTGTTTAAATTTTTTAAAAAAAAAAAATTCCAGCCGGATTCATGCAAAGCATGATGGATAGCTAATACAAATTTTATTGAATTCTCTTCATACACATCAACGGTAGAAAAAATTCTAACACATGTGCTTGCTCTTTAAATAGTATATATATTTTAAAGGATTTGAAGTTTCATATATTTTAAAGCTAATTCTTTTAAATTTGTTATCTTCAACAAGAAAAATTATATGTTTCAAATTCCAAGCACAATACTAATCTACTATCCAATTAATATATCAACAACACAAATTTATTAACACCAAATAATTTGCATACCACATTTGAAATTCTAACACTCTCAATATAATCAACCACATAAATCCTGGTAGTTTTTAAGGGTCTATGCATACCACCTTTGAAATTCTAGCACTCTCAATATAATCAACCACATAAATTCTGGTTGTTTTCAAGGGTCTATGCATATCACCTTTAAAATTCTAGCACTCTCAGTATAATCAGGTAGTTTTCAAGGGTCTATTAATCAAAGAGCAACTACAACAACACTAATATTATAATATGAAATTCTTGATGCATTAAATATATACTTCAGTCAATATCCAAGATATATAACTTCATATTCAAAATACATAAGCATATACCAACCATAAGCCTCTTTTAAGACTCTCATGAGTATATTAATTACAAAATATAGAGGCTCTACTAAGATTATACAACATTAAATCCTAAAATCATAAACATGCACAAAATATATGTTACCATTACTGATTGCGTTCCTCTTAAATTGCACCAGCTTCTTTCATTAAGTCATATAATGCACCGTGGTGATCTTCAAAGGGAACACCAAAAAATTCTCGTTTTGCTCTTTCATCTCTACAGAGAAAACGGTAGCAACTCCAAAAGATCTCTTTGACAACACCCAATTTCTTTAGCTCGTTATACACATCATTTTCAGAGTAAATTCGAGCTCTACTTTGTTCTAGGAATGTAATTCCTCTCTCAACAGCTTGAGCTTGGATCTTGGCAACTTGAATTTGTTCTTCAGCTATCAGAACTTGTCTTTCTGCTAGCATAACTTGTTTCTCAGCTGTTTCAGCTTGCCTTTCAGCTGTTAACGCTTGCTTCGAAGCAATGTCAAGTGATTTATCATAGTAATTATTCCCATCCTTCAACATATCTGTCAATCCTTGAATACCTTTACTCATTCGTTCCATATCAGCTTCAAATAAACCACTCATTGGTGCTTTACGCTTAGAACCTCTATGATTCCCTTGTGTTCCATTAGATTGGTTTGAGTTACCTAAATCAGGACTCTCCTCTGCAACAAAGCTAGTTGAATGAGTAGTAGGTTGCCAATCATTCCACTCACAGTCAAACCCCTGGTATTCATCTTCGTTCAAATTAATTGTTTCCTTCATCTTGGCCATACTTTTATTTCTTTCTTTGGCACTTCCAGCAATATTTCCAGTAGCTCTGTCTTGACCGTATATAAAATACAATTTATCATAGTGTTTGATGGGAGTTCGCATCCACTTTTTTGCATCTGGTCTTGCCTATATAAAAAATAGATACATATATGTAATTTAATTATACGGTTTTCTTTTCTTAATTTGTGAATAGTTTCATAAATAAGTATATACAAGAGCAATAGCTTCATGAAAATCTAGTCCTCACATATTAGTTATTTGTTAAAATTTTTTAGATCAAGGAAGCATAATTTGCCACATAAATTTGACACTTGTAAAGAATTTTAATCATTTAAAATCACAGGTCAAAATAATTTCATACTACAACTTATCATGCGCAAAGGTATCTATAGACTTTAGTAACAACTTATCATGAAATTAATTACCTTAATTAAATCCGCCCAAACTTCAGGTTCAGCGGTAAAGAGTTTGGTTTCTGGGTTCCATGAAAATCCACTTAAGTTATGAAAGAGATCGTAACAAACTCCAAAGTGATCCTTCAAAGTCTTCAGTCTATTCTTAAGATTATCTTTACGAAGATGGTTCCCGAATGAAGCTTTTAGAGTTGCAAGAACGTTGTCATATGCAGTTGTTGTAAAAGTGCCCTCAACTCTGTTTCCTTTACTACATTCCTCAATCAAAGCATCAAGAAAAGCTGCATCTATTTCCTCAGTCCACCTTAAATTGTCTTTGATTGATGTGTCACCTTGAGATGCCATCTTCTTTGCCATTTGGTCTTAACCTGAAAAATTAAGAGCTAAATTATAAAAACAATCTTCTATAAATTAACTTCAATGAAATAATAATATAAAAAGTGTTAATGATGAATTCATCAATTAACCAAGAACATTACCTTTAGAAGTAATTCCTATAATACAAGTAATTTAATTAATTTTAAAAAATAATTATCATCATAAGTGAATGTTTCAACTACACACTTCATACATAGTAATATCATGCTTTTCACAATACTCATGAGTATTACACCTTTGAAAATATTAGTTTGACACATAATAGTCCTAACATTCACATGATATTCACACATTACATTCACTTTGGTTCAAAAAATTTCATTCCCCTTCATAAGGATGAAGGTTCAAATAAGTCTCATCTTTCAATTTGATAGTCAGCCCACATTTGAGCCGCCATGTTATCCCTAAGCGCTGCACCTCGCCGGTAATCTTCATTTACTTCTTCTCTTTCTTCATTAGTGGCTTCTGGATTATTATTTTGTAATTCTCGATCCACTTGAGAAATTAAGTGTTGGTCAGGATCTACACCCATTAAAAAGTTGTGGAGTATAATGCATGCTAGGACAATGTCAACCATAACCTCTACGTCATAATAAGGTTCTGTACCACCTGCTATAATTGCAAATCTTTTTTTCAAAACTCCAAAGGATCTTTCGATCACATTTCGTAACGAAGAATGACGAAGGTTAAATAATTCATATGCATTTTCAGGTTCACGTCCAGCAAACTCCTTTAAATGGTATCTTACGCCTCGATATGGAGTTATTAGAGCATGTTTAAGCATGAATCCAGCATCCCCAAAATAAAATTTGCCTAAAAAAAATCATATAGAAATACTATACTTTAGATGTCACCACTTTATTTAAACATGTCAAAGTTTTTTAATAGATAAACCTCTTGGAATTTTGAGCCTATCATCCCTTGATAGTGCACTTTTAAGAACTTTAGAGTCAGATGCAGTGCCTTCCCATCCTGCTAAAGCATATGTGAATCTCATATCAAAGCCACACGCAGCAAGTACATTCTGAGTTGGCCATTCTTTTCTTCCACGAAATCTAGGTTGATCAGCTATTGGAACCTTGACTCTGACATGTGTTCCATCAATGGCTCCAATACAGTCCTGTACATATAACTTAATTAAAAAGAAAAGTTGTTTTATATACTAATTATGATTTTCTAATTCAATGTACAACTAATCATACCTTAAAATATGGATAAAATCTATTGCTTCGAAGAATCTCTGATGGAATGGTTGTTCCGGAAGGTTGCTGAAGAAACTCTTCTTCAAGTGAGATTACAGCTCTTAGAACAGCATGAAAATTACGACTGATTGTTTCTCCAGACCGGTGGAAGAAGAATGAAATGGTTCTATTTTTAACATTATGACCTATAATATATAAGAATCTAGCTACTTGCTCCTCAACTGTGACATGTATAGTATCCTTCACATGACCGGTTGCTCTTAATTTTGCACATAACTCTAAAAAGGCATGTGAGCTCATTCGTAAAATATCACGACACCTATTAGTTTCGCGCAACTGTCGTAACAAAGTGGTTCGAATCTCTTCTCTCCCAATAATGTGATCTCTTATGGGTTTGTCAACTTTCTTAGCCATCACTTTAAGAAAATATAACATGTGGACAGTATAACACAGCATTGTTATTGTACTAAGTTTCTTATCCCTCTCCCAATTTTCTTTGAGAACATTTAACAAATGTTCTTGACTCTCAATGCTATTTATAAGTCTCTGGTTACCTATAGAAACATCTGATGCATGCTCTTGATTTTCAACCAGAATAGGATTGCATATTTGGAATAAGGGAAAATCATCAAAAAAAATATTTTCCATGCCGTGCTTACAGTTAAAATTATGCAGTAAAACAACTTCCAATCTTCATCACCAACGTGTATTACATGCTGAAACTACAAAATTAACCAAACATGTTTAAAGCAAACACTGAATGAAAAGTAATTTTTTTCTATATTTAATGAATTTTAAATTTAGATCTTGCAATATCATTTTTGGGGTACAAAAGCCAAAACTTAACATTAACAACAACGGAATAAACAATGTGCATGTACAAAAGATTACCCATATCTGAAATAGATAAAACCCTAACATTTTCTTTGTAACCAACAGATTTAAAAGGTTCTGGATTTTTTAGTATCACAACTTTTGATTTCTTAGTTATGACACAACAGAACAAAGTAACGCACTCAAATCACAAGGCACCGTAGCTCAACATAAAAAAGAAAGAATAAAATAAAAAGATAGAAACAACAAAGCTATCAATACAAATTAAAGATAAAAAATTTCAAGAACTACCACAGATTTCATACTGCAGAAGTCGTTTCACATATGAAGAAAAGAAGAAAAATGACAACTTTTTCACATCAGAGATTGTAGAACCCTAACCTGTTTGTGTAAGGTTAGATTGAGAATGCTTGTAGTACAATGTTGATACTAACAGCAAAGTTGAAGAAGAAATGCACTCTTGATTTTATGGTGAAAACAGAGCTTGAATGCTTCTATGTCCCTCTCAATTTCGCCATGCTTGGAGAAGAACTCTTGCGTATTTCTTGTTCTCTTTTTTTTATAAAAGGGCAAATATGAGATAGCGCTGTTGGGTTTCCTTTTTCCTTCAGTTTTCTGTCCAGGATTGGAAAGAAAAATTTTAGGTGGGACCCACTCTAGATTTTACACTATTTGAGTTTTCCATTAAAAATTTCATTCTAAACAAACAAGGGAAAATAAATGTTTTCCCTCTTACTTCCTTCCTCTTATTTTCTTTCCACTGGTTTTCAATCCAAACAAACAATACCTAAAAATGCTGATTTGTATTTTGTCGGTGTCGGTTACATAAATCTTTTGGAGTAACTGATTATTTTGTGAGTTGTGTTTCCCTTTTTGTTTTTCGTTTTTTATGCGTTTGAACTTTGAATCCTCCTTGTATTTTTTTGTCATGCTTCAAAGAAAGCATGCTCCTTCTTCAGAGTTATACACAGGAGTTGAACGAGCAAAGAATATTTGGTCTGGTGGGATCATCTTCATTTTTGCAACTACCATTGATTCAACTAGGATTGTTCCTTTCCGTTCTTGAGATTCAAAACCCAAATAATTGGTTGGTTAAGGAAGAAAGGTATTTATCATTTTGACCAATTCCACCGTGATAGTTCTGGTTTTCGTATTAGCATATCGTTGTTATTCTTATTTTTTAGAAAAAAATATAGATAGACAATAAAAATATTAAATAATATGAATAATAAATATATTATATATTTAATTTATTAGATATATAAATAATTATTTTAATATTAAAATTTAAATAAATAATTTAAAATGTAATGTATTTTATTTAAATTAAAATTAATTTTAAAATTTATTATTTATATTATTTAAAAAAATTATTAATTATTTAGCATAATCTCTATTTTTAGTAATCCTTTTTTTTTTCTTTTCGCTGTTCGTAAAGCTATCAAATAGCCTAGTCTCACCATTTTAGCCACACACGTCTTACCATAGTTATCAAAAGGAACGAGAAATGGTAGGAAAATAATAATAATAATAATAATAATAATAATAATAATAAAATTATTTTATTTAATTTAATTCTTATAATTTTATATACATAATATTTATAATTATATAATTAATGATTATATTTAAAATTATTTATTTATTCAATAATACTTAAAGAATATAAAATAAAAATAAATTCATTAAAAAAAATAAAAAAAATTTATGACTCTTTTATTATTTTCTAAATTTTGACTCCCAAACATTAGTCAAATCAACTCAGGAAGTGAACCAGTTATCAAGAAACTAAGTCACTCTATTAGAAGTTTAATGAGTAGATTATTAGTTTATACTGGTTAAATAAAAATTAATTAATTCAAATACATAAAAATATAATGTAATTTTATTCATGTAATACGTATTTTAAAAATAATAGGATTAATTAAGTAACTAATAAAATTCACTTTTATTTAACCAATGACTATTAAGATTAATTTAAATAAATATAAGAAACGCATTATTAGATTTGATGTCTCATAATTTATTTTTCATATATTTAAAATACAAAGTCAGACTGCATTTAAATTTAAAATAAAACATAATTTAAACATATAATAAATCTTAAAAGTTAAATCTTAAAACTTAAATTTTTAATCGTGAAAAAAATCCAAATTGTAAACTTCAAACTCTAAAACTTAAATTTTAAATTATAAACCATAAAATCTAAACGTTAGACTCGTTCATTAATTTTAGGATGTTTGATGAGTTTGAGAGAACTTAAGAATGCAAATCAAATTTAATTTAAATTGGATATTATTAGTATCCTAAAAAATTGAAAATTGAACATATAAAAAATTGATATAATTAAATTTCTAAATTTAATGGTTGATCAAAGACTTATGAGTTATTAGCTATATAGCATTTCTCTTAAAAAAAACAATATATATAATGAATAAAAAACTTAGCATAATAGTAAGTTTTGCCTCATACTGGGTTTGGTCCATGTTTGATAACTATGAGTTTGACTCTTTGAGCATGTCATGTTAAATGGACCTATTCTTTGACCATCAAATTTAAACTAGTTAATCCGCGAATGAGTCTTAACTCTAATGGCATTTCTCTCCCCTCCCCACCTCAAGGTCTAGGGTTCAAACCCTAGAAAATACAATTGAGGAAAAATGTGATAAAATATGTGAAGAGTATGTGGGTGTGTTGTGTACCTAGGATTGGGGGTTATCCAATCCATTGGGATACCTAGGATTGGGGGTTGTCCAATCCACCGACTAAAAAAAAAAAAAAAAACTAGTTAATCCATTTCAATATGACCTTTGTTAACAAAACAGGTAAGGACAAACCTGCTCCACCAAGACCCGACTAAATTTGGGCTCCAAGCTAAGTCTTAATGTAGGAATCTCCCCTTCTGATTTGGAGAATAAGCGACTTGGGAGTTCCCAACATGACTTAGCTCCCAAGTTAGTAACTGCCTACATCTCTAGCAAAGAGCTTTAAAAAGGTGATTACGAACACACTAAGTCCCTAAGATCCAACTTCTAACCTTCCTATAATGTGACCAATGACAAGTATGAATCATTCAACCTCATAACTCCTCTGTTGATTCCTTTATTAACTTGCAGGATCCCCTGCTCTGTTAGGGTAACGACGTGGAACATTCCTAAAATTTTTTAGATTTCCAAAGTCCGTATCCAGAACATTCGCATAAAAGTCTCATACACTCCTATCGTAACACTAGTGACAATGCTAGGGACCCAGAGCTCATCTACATATGACAAGCAACCACTACTTTCATCAAGATGGGCGTGCTTCCCTTAACGTGAAGTTACACACAACAAAGCATGAATACCAAATCTAACTATTCTGGACAATAATGAATAGCGAGAATCCGACCACATGGAATTATACGTTACTAACGTTATGCGAAGAATATGGGTAACGTAATACAAAAATAATTCCGGGTCGGTAAAACGACAAACAAGCAAGACAAATGTAAATGGGTAAGACAAGACACATTGTCACTACCAGAAACGTACTACTGACTTAAATTTCAGAGTGTCTTTGCAAGTTGTCCTCCTGGCCTGGTCTAAACAACTCACATCGAGATCTTGAATTTTCATAAGTACGTCTCAATTATCAGGTACGAACATTGACTGTTTGTAGACATCTTGAATTTGTTTCATACCATAGCTGAACACAAGATTCAATCAACCATTAATCAAAACACTCTACTCAAAGAAACACATCATGAGGATTCGAGCATAACACTGATCGTCGAATCATTGGCTTGGGGCCACAAGATTATGACCATGTAATGCAAGAGACGTGTCACAAGATGCGAGAAATGCAGGAAATGCAACATAAAATGAAGGAACTAGAGCGCAAGCTGGAAGAACCCTCACAATCCAAAAAATATTCGATCTCGTAGCTGCACGGCTAGAGATCAGCCAGATAGCCGGGAGAGGTTGACTCCGGAGAGGTCCCGAGGTTACCAACGAGAGGACAGTCATCGGTGAACTTGGAGGATACCCTCGTCATGAGGAGGCTTACCATGACTATGAAAGACAAGGAAGGTCCAACTCCGAATCTGCCCAATCCAAGAGGAAACGGGCTCCGAACAAGAGCCCAAGCCCTAGGCAGTATACGAATTCTAGGAAGTACGTAATCATGGGGCAAACCCCGTTTGCTTCACACGTTTTACAAGTCAGATTGCCCAAGCACTTTGATAAACCAACGGATCTCAAATATGAAGGAAAGTTTGATCCTCAGGAGCACATAGAAGCTTTCGAAGCACGAATGAACCTGGAAAGTGATGCTATAAGATGCAAAGCATTTCCAGTCATGCTTTCTGGGCTAGCCTTTGCCATCTGGTTCTATCTCCTTATTTCACGACATCAAGATCAAGTTTCTTGCTCATTTTACAACCAGGCAATCTCAAGTTAAGCACCCAATCTCCTTACTTGGAATAGAACAAAGGACCGGAGAGAGCATATGAGATTATCTAGATAGGTTCAACAAAACATTTTTGGAGGTTAATACCTGAACTCCCGAGGTTGTTTGCCTCTGTCTCATAGCAGGATTGTTCGAAGGAAACTTCAGAAGGCACTTCACCTCAAAAGATGTGAAGTCTATGGAAGAAATCCACCAAATCGCTCTAGAATACATGAGGGACGAAGATGTTTCAAAGGTGGTCTCGACAAAGCGGAAAAATCCAGCTCCCTTGCCTAATAAGGCCAGAAGCTCGGGACAAAATGCCCTGAGAGCAACAGTTCCTCGTGTGGAAAAGTTCTCGACATATATACCATAGTGGCATCACTGGCAGAAGTTTATCAACAAGTGTCACACTGAGGCATATTATCCAAAGCTACGCAGATACGATCTAGGGCTTCTTTGAATAAATCATAATATTGTGATTATCATAAATCCTATGGTCATAGGACGGAAGATTGTATAGACTTGAAGGATGTTTTGGAACAGGCCATCCAAGATGAAACTTTCAGAAATCATTCAACACGTTAGGCCGTCCCAACGGCAAAACATTGACAAAAACCGAGAAATAAGGAACCCTAGAAAGCATAAAACCAGCGAGAACCAGGATGCCATTGCACAAGTGGTAGTAAATGTCGTGCTGGGAAAAAATGGTTCAGCAAAAACCAAAAACGCAGTTAAGAAGGATGCCAAATCCAGAAGTTCCGAAGTCTTGAAGTTACAGAGTTTTCCAATTGTCCAATTTACTGCTGAGGATTTCCAATATACCACTTTAGAAGATGATGAGCCTTTGGTAATCACGGCTAGGATAGGAAATAGGATTGTTAAGAGAATCCTGATAGACATTGGAACAGATTTAAACTTGTTCTTTAGGAACGCATTTGACGTCTTAGGGCTTAAGGATCGACATCTCAAACCATACCTACCTGGGGTGGGTTTGGGAAATTACTATATTAAGCATGACAAAGTTATCAACCTCTTCTTTATGATAGAGGAGGGACTGGAAGCTCGGGTTGTACAGGCAGAGTTTATCGTTTTGAAAGACTCAACGGCTTACAATGTTATCCTCGGACGCAAAATGCCTAAATAATCTATGTGCTTTCATTTCAACCAAATTTTCTATTATGAAGTATATGTCGGCAAAAGGTCGTGTAGCCACATTCGAGGAGATTGAGTGGCCGCCATCAAATGCAACATTGTAAGTTTGAACTTAATGGATAAAGCAAATGAATCTACAGGAGTATTCTTGGTGGACTTGGATTCACGAGATCAGGAAAAGCTGAGGCCCAAACCTGATGGCAATTTGGAAAAATTCCAAATTGGGCATGAAACTAAAAATATACATTCATCAACAAGGACTTGCTTACCCCTTGAAGTCAAAACTTCAATATTTCTAAAAGGTAACGTCACAACTTACTTATTTGGAAACCATCCGATATGCCTGGAATTGATCCCAGGTTCATGTCCCATCAACTTGCTATGGATCCCTCATATAAATTGGTTGCACAACGACATCGTAAAATGTCCCAAGACCGGTCTAACGAGGTTAAGAGACGAGTACAAGGGTTGTTGAACGCTGGTTTTATTAGAGAGCTCACATATTCAACTTGGTTATCTAATGTTGTAATGGGAAAAAGTCTAATAGAAAATGACAAAAGTGTGTGAATTATACTGATTTGAATAAAACTTGTCCAAAAGACTGTTTTCCTTTACCTAACATTGGTAATATGATCGACTCTTCATCAAGATATCAGATTCTAAGTTTTTTAGATGCATATAGTGATTATAACTAAATCCCGATGCACCAACCTGACGAAGATAAGACTGCTTTCATCACTTCAGAAGAAATTTATTGTTATACTGTAATGCCTTTTGGTTTAAAAAATGCAGGGGCTACTTATCAAAGATTAATGGCCAAGGTGTTTAAATAGCAAATCGGGAGAAACATGGAAGTCTACATTGACGACATGTTTATAAAAACTAGATCGGATGATGACCTTGTAGCTAATTTGCGAGAAACTTTTGATAACCTTGACTTCATAACATGAGGTTAATTCCGACAAGTGTGCATTTTGGAGTATGGGGAGAAAAGTTTCTCGAATTCATGGTCACTCAGAGAGGTATTGAAGCTAATCCAGAAAATTGTAAAGTCACTTTAAATATGTCAAACCTCAGAATCTTAAGGAGGTGCAAAGGTTGACAAGTCAGGTCATCACCTTGTCAAGGTTTCTTGGAGCCTCTACTGAAAAAGAAAAACCTTTCTTTAAAATAATAAAAAAAGGAGTAGCTTTTGAATGGACGGGGGAGCGTGAAAAATCTTTCACACACTTTAAAATTTTATTATCTTTTCCTCTTGTCCTCACAAAGCCGGAGCCCAGGAAGTCGCTATACCTATATTTATTTGTCAATGGTGAATCCATAGCTTCAGCACAACGACTTGTGTATTTTATTAGTAGGGTCCTTCAAGGTCCCTAAGTGAAATACTCAAAGTTAGAAAAGCTTGCTTTTGCGGTACTAATGTTGGCACGTTGTCTACGATAATATTTCCAAAGTTACTTGATAATCGTGAACCAACCAGCTGATTAAAAAAGTTTTGCAAAAGTCAGATTTGGCAGGTCGAATGAGAGCTGGTCAATAGAATTGTCACAATTTGACATAAGATATGAACCACGCTCAGCCATTAAGGCACAAGCAATGGTGGACTTTTTGGCCAAAATTACTTATTCTTCTCCGAGTCACCAATTTGGGAATTTCACGTTGATGGAGCATCCCAAACAAGGCATGGGGGTGTAGGTGTCATCTTGATTAAAGAGGAATATCTGGTCATCGAAACTTCTATTAAGTTTGATTTTCCGATCTCAAACAATTAGGCTGAGTATGGGGCTTTAATTGTAGGATTGTCATTGACAACTGAAGTCGGTGCAACATCGCTAACTATGTATAGTGATTTCCATATCATAACCTCCTAAGTTAATGGCAAGTATCAGGTGCAGGATCCATTGTTGCAATTATATTTGAAGAAGGTACAAAATGAAATTTCAAATTTTAAGACATTATGTATTAAGCATGTGTCTTGGAAACAAAATACCGAGCTAACATTTTGTCAAAATTAGCCAATACCAAGACAAGAAGTGGGAATCGGAGTTTAATTCAGGAGGTACTCTAGAAACCATCCGTGGGTTCCTCCAATGTCATGATATTACCATCTGGCACTAACCCTACTTGGTTGGATCCTATTTGCATGTACTTAGAACACGAGATCCTTCCAAGTGATCCCAAAGAAACTAGGAAGCTGCGCTTGAAATCAGCAAAATATATCATGATTAATGGTCAATTGTCTAAAAGGGGCATTTTGCAACCCCTGCTTAAATGCCTAACACTTTAACAAATTAATTGTGTGTTGCAGAAAGTACACGAAAGATGCCGTGGACACCATATGGGGGCAATTTGTTGGCTTAGAAGGTCATCAGAGCTGGGTACTATTGGCCCACTACCAAAAAGGAACCAATGAATTTTGTGAGGAAGTGCCAAAAATGCCAAATTCATGGTAACCTTCATCAAGCTCCACCTCAGGAACTTGCTTCTGTGATACTGACAAGACCTTTCGTGAAATGGGGAGTAGACCTATTGGGACCTTTTCCTCAAAGACCTAGTCAGGTAAAATTCCTGATAGTGGCAATTGATTATTTTACCAAGTGGATTGAAGTCGTTCCACTGTGGAAGATAACGTTTCAATATCAGAAATTCGTATGGAGAGACATCCTAACAAGGTTTGGATTCCTCGAAGTGATAGTGACTGCCAATGGAACTCAATTTGCAGAAGTTAAGTTTCGAGAATTTCTAACTGACCTGGGAATATATCAAGTACTCGTGCCAGTAGAACACCCACAGACAAATGGATAAGTTAAAGCTGCAAACAAAATAATCTTAAAAGGATTGAAGAAGAGGTTGGACAATTTTATGGGATCATGGGTTGACGAGGTATGGTCGGTTTTGTGGTCCTATCGAACTACCCCCAATCCTCTACAGGAAAAACACCCTTCCAACTTACCTATGGAGAGGAAGCAGTGATACCAGTAGAGATCGGTGAACCCAATCCAAGGCTACTCCTCTGGAACACTGAGAATCCTGATGAGTTAGGCCTAATTGATGAGATAAGGTACGCAGCCAACCTAGATGAGCAAGCATTGAAACAACATATTGCAAAATGATACAACACCAAGGTTAAGCCTAGGAGCTTCCAAGTCAGGGATCTAATATTAAGACAGGCTGATGCCGGGGCATCGAGAACTCTAGGGAAGTTGGCCCTAACATGGAAAGGCCTTTTCAGAATCAAGAAGAGCTTGGGAAAGGGAGCCTATAAGTTAGAGAGTTTAGATGGTGCAGAGATCCTGAGGTCATCGAATGCAATTCATCTAAAAAGGTATGATCCTTAGGAAATTTTTTCATCTTTTAAGAACTCTTACAATAAGAGGCACTATTTTCCTATCAATATAGATTTTTAATGAGGCCTCAGTATAAACTTGTTGTACTGGAATGGTTCATAATAAAATACAATTGAATAACAATTGCTCTATTTTTTATTTCTAATTCATCTGAAAATAAAAGAATTGGTTTAATGGAAAGGTGATCTACCAGGAAAGGTGCCTATAAATATTAAAACCGAGACAACGGTAAACAAATAAAAGCACTTAAATAATGTAACGGAAACAAAAGTTTCCGAGCCCGAAGGCAGTAGGTACTAACGTCACTTAAGTAACGACATAAATAAATTGTCAGTTACATCCAAAACAAAGTTACGAGATAACTACATAAACATACTTAGAAAATTTAAACAAGGGAAATTAGATGATATCAATAGTTTTTCTGTCAACCGCTTTCTTAAAAGCACCAACATTGGAGATCTCCAAGTCGGGACCTATAAGATTGATTTGGCCCAACATATTCTTTTCCACATCAAAAACTCCATCTATGGCAGCTTGCTCGACCTTTTTTACCGAAAGGGAGAGATCGTCAATTCACTGCATGAGCTCCGAAACTTGCTGTTTGTATTTCTCTTCCCTAGCGTCAGAAGACATTTTTGCCTCTTCCAATGTCTTAACCTTGGCTGGCAGGCTCTCTTTTTCTCCTTTAAGAACTTTCATGGGTTCATTTATGTTTTTAGCTTTTGATTTTGCATCCTTCAGTTCTTTCTCCTGCTCTAACACTTCAGATTGAAAGATAGCAATTTTCTTCTCATCATCCCTGGTATAGGTGGACGAGCGAAGCAACATCCTCTAAACACGAGGCAGAGTTTCTTCCAAAGGGAGTTTTGTGAAACCTAACTTCGTTCTCTCGTTAAGGAGATATTCATTAACAAACTCAGGAGCTTGAAACTCTTTCTCCAAGATACATCCAAAGAAAGATGGAGTATGAACCTTAGCTATGGGGCTCTTACCTCTTTTTTGTTTTTTCTTGATAGGAGAAGGGGGAGGAGAAATATCCTCAACATCATGAACTTCAGCTCTTGAGTTAAAATTTGGCAGAGGCTGGATATTGCTTAGTATAGCAGAGGAGAAGACCTTATCACCACTACCCGGGTTGGCAGCAACCATTAGCATCAGAAGAAGTCAACCTCCTTCTCATTGTTATAATATCCCCAATCCCCCAGCCATGCCAATTGTGAAAAAGAAAGAAGAGAAGGAAGGAAAATGGTGAGATCGTCAGAGCGTCAAATTGCATAATTAAAAGACCAAACGTAAAGTATTTACCAATGGCATTTCGATCTGCATGCTCGTCGGAAAAAATAGTTCAAAGACTTAAGGGATTTTCATTCCAAAGCTCCAAAAGCATTTGGATGCTCGCAAACTTGGAAGTGTTAATACCTTGCAATTGGATCTTAGGGAACAATACATTAAAATTCCAATATAAATTAAACTTTTTTTCATCTTCTAAAGTCATAAAAAAAGGCATAGTTTTCCTCTACCCTCTCAATCTTAAAAAACTTTTTCTTAAAACCATGGTAAGACTCTTCAAAAAGAGTAAAAATTCTCCTATTTGGGATACCTCTAAAGGAGATAAACCTGCAACCCTGGGAGCTAAAGTAAAAAAAATAGAAGAAAACTCTATAACATGTATTCAACCCTAAGAAGGAACACAACAACTCAAACCCTCGGATGATAGCCCAAGTGTTTGAATGCAATTATGAAGGAGCGTAGCTAGTATAACTTAAAATGTCTTGTTGAAAGCTGGAGAACAGAAGACGAACTCCAAAACATGTAAATAACGTCTTATACATCCATAACCAATCAGGTTTGTAACCCGCATGATGGTTGAAATGGTAGAGGCGATCATTCGGATGAGGAACAGAAAGCACATATAGATTTTCCAAATCAAAATCAAAGATAACCCCGGCTTCTCGCATAGCTTCAAGTTCGTCTTCGGTGATAGTAAAAGGAGTAGATCTCACTTCCTCGGAAACCCAAGAGTAAGGATAACACGTTCACCCTCACGTTGAGGAGGACACGGAACCGGCCTAGAGGATGACATCCCGACTCATTCGTGAGAAGCTACCACCTTATTCCTCGGCATCTCGATATACCTACAAGGGCACCGCCACCATATCATAGAGGAAAAATCCTTTTCCTTCCTACGAAGAAGAGATTATCTATCCCTAAAATATCAAAATTTCCATAGAAAATGCAAAGAAACATGCAAACTAGTCGTACCCTAAGGAGGGGAAAAACTAGATAGTGGTACCCCCACTAAATTGATTCGGTTACTAAATCAGAGAGAACCAATAGAGGAAATACCAGGCAACAAAGAAAATATCGCATTTTAGGAATGATAGCACACATGCAAAAAATCTATTCCATTTTCACAAAGCATAAAGGAACGAACAAAAATGTGAGTGCAAGGAGAACAAAATTTTTACTTAGATAAGAACCACAAGGAAGGAGAAGTAGATGAGAAAGTCGCAAGGGTCCAAAACACCGTGACAAACAACGAAGAGAATTCCTCTTTTCTTCAGAGAATAGAGGATGGCTTTTCTAGAAGCAAATGCAAAAACAAGAGATAGCAAATGCGAAAATAGGAAATGAAATAAAGTAAAGTAAAGTAAAACTTTCTCGTAAGAGTAAATGCTTCATTAATTGATTGATTGATGAAGAGAAAAATGTAGAGGCGATGGTTCAGAAATGATTCGAAAACCAAGAGAAGAAATTAAAACCGCTTCCGAAAGGTTTCTTTTTGAAGAAAATTTTTTGGGCGCTTAAAAATGCCCAAAAGGCAAGAAAGAGAAGAGGGTTACATGGGCCCGGTCCATTAAAACTTGGGCATACTTGACAATGTCGCAAGCCAAGAAGCCCAAGTTGGGACACTGTTTTGGACAATAATGAATATTGAGAATTTGACTATACAGAATCATACATTACCAACGTTATGCGAAGAACACGGGTAACATAAATACGAAAATAATTCTGGGTTGGTAAAACGGAAAACAAGCAAGACAAATGTAAATTCGAAGCAATAAATGTTCAATGGATACTTAGGAAAACACATAAAACGGGAGCTCTGCAAATTGGTAAGACAAGACACATTATCACTACTAGAAACGCACTACTAACTTAAACTTTGGAGTGCTTGTAGGTTGTCTTCCCGGCCTGGTCTGAACAATTCACATTGGGATCTGGATTCTCATAAGTACGTATCAATAGTTAGGTACGAACACTAATCTTCAACCAGGCTCACCTAAGTTACATACTTGCATCTCATGTGGTTTCCCAAAGTCGCATGCCTCTACCACTAGAACAACATCAATCCAAGGTCATGAGTTTAACCCATATTACAACAGTATCTTGCTCCGATTAGAATATGAAATTGCACAAGAGGCTGAACGGAAGAGCGTTGATGTAGATCAATAAGGAAGAGACGTTTTATTGGAAGTCAAGAAGACAAGAATTTTGACCTCAACCTCACATGGCACAAATTCTGACAAAAAGAAAAAGGATTCTTCGAGAGTTACAAAAGTATAATGATATACAACTGATATTACTTTGTCAATCTTGGCAATTTTTTAGGAACATCTATTTCATGAAAAAATTACTTTTTCATATATAGATCGAATTGATGCAAACCTGACATCATCAAGTTAGAAACTGCCAATGCAAGATACCCACTATGACATTCTCAAAGAGCATGCTTGATAAAAGAAAAAGGGTTGAACAAATACCTAGCCGAATTAAGAAGACACAACAACCAAACTTGTAACTCAGATAAGATAAAAGAAAATTGTAAACAAATGTCATGAACTCGATTGCAAACAAATTCTTCTAACAAGACAAATCATGTCTTTCAGAAGAATGTATCTCAAATGTGTTCACCACATCCAAAGTCGAGAAAATGACTCATTTCTTGACATCTCAGGCACCGTTTATACCAGGTAAAAGCCAGGAGTAAAGAGAGGCATAACAGCCCTGGGAAAACTTTTGAACTCAAAAGTTTTAGGTACCAAATCCACATTAGCACATGTTGGTTATCAAATGAACAAAAAGAAGTATCATAATTAACTTACAAAGTAGAAGCCTTACAAATTAATAAAGTCCTAGAGAAGATGACCTAGACTAGTATGACCTCCTTATTTGACTTGAAGAATAAGCTTTCACCATTTGGTGCAAACTCTACCTATCTAGAAAAACTTGATCTCATATCACAACCACCAATCCATGTACTATCACGAGCCTAGCAGAAAAGGCAAAATTGAAACCTGTAAGACATAAATTACTAGAGACATGGAAAGCCTAGCAACCATAAAAAAAACTATACAACTTAAATGTATATAGGCAACTTTATCTTTGTTTTTGCAAGAATAAATATAGTAAAGTTCCTTTTTAACATTGAAAATTTCTCCTTCACCAAGATCTTAGCATCAAGCTCTTTAAGTGCACTAACAAAATAAGGACCTCGTGACTAATGAGGCTAATATTCTAGAATCTTTTGACTTTAACCTTAAGCGTGAAACAATGATCAAGTTTTGGAAGACTGCATGACCAAGATGAAAAGCAACCAGAACACCAACACCTCTGACATGGACAATCTAAGTTGGTGGTCCTCCAACAAACTAGGAAACAAGCTAAGAACCATCCTAAAAGACAACTGCACCGACTTGTGGGCTAGAGATGGAGGCATCCTAAGTGCTCGTATTCAATAAGTCCTAAGTTGTCACATTCCAAATCATTAAAGAACACCAACCAAAGGTGGTTGCCACAATAAAAAGTTATCAAGATAAATTCCTTATTTGTTATTTGAATTTGAGTTAATTCAAGCCCAACATATTGACAATAAAGAAGATAAAAGAACCAAAGTTCTATGAGAAAACCACAATATAAAGCTGAGCATACAAAAAAAGGTTATATTGAAGAGATCCTACTAATGTCGAGTTCAAAAAAGCTAGAAGACTTCATTTCTTGAATACCTTAAGCTTGGATCCGATCTCCTAATAGCAATTTGCTCTCATCTATTGGAACCAACTCTAAAGTACAAAAAGGTCGACCCATACTAATTTTAGAATTAGCAACCTTAAGAGGGTTAAACTCCTGACTTGATCTGAAGAGGGTTCAATTCCTAAATCGTCTTTGAAGTGGTTACCTCCTTTCGAAAGCGAAATGAAACACATAGCCAAAATATTGAGGTGTATAAGTAAAAATTGTAAGCTCAAGAAATGTGAGGACTTGCCAAAGGCAAGAGACAAGTCCAAAATAGTAAAAACAATAGTTGGTGCTAAATCCAGAAATCATAGAGGCAATACAACTTACAAAAGGGGTAAAGGAGAGCGAAAAGGCAACTTTATAAAAATGGAAAACATTATAAGTCAAAAAAGCATAAAATCGATTATACTAAAACTAAGATACATGAGAAATAAGCAAGAAACTCAAGTAAACATGCATACGAAATTGTTACAAATAGGTAAATAAAAAACTCATAAGAAAACGATAAAAATGCAAAAGGTCCATATTGAAGGGCAAATAACTTGCACGCCAAGAATGTTAAAGTTAATATCTCAAAGTACAATGTATTTAGTGTTACAAAAGAGACATTTTTGGGCTAAACAATCCAAGATAAAAAAAAGTTAAAAACTACATCAAGAAAGAGAAGCATCAACGATCTAGCCGTTAATCATGATTTTCGATAGATCAAGCATGGAAACCTGAAGGTCAGGGGAAGAATAATAACATGAGCCTCCAAAATTATCATGGCCTCATCTACCCCAACAAAGGTGTCCTCTCTGAGTTGTCTGCACTCAACTTCAAGCTTAGCCAGTTCCTTTTTCATGTCTACATTCGCCTGCTCCATGTATATTAACTTCACTAAGTTGTGCAACTTTTTCAGAATAGAATTCTGACCTCGACCTTCCCCTTAAGCTCATTTTTCTCAATTTTAAGGTCTAATGTAATGAGATACAAAGAATCTAATTTCTAAGCTAATCACATCATGAAGTTGAACATCAAAAGAGATTATCTCCATCTAGGCAAGAGCCACGAATGTTATAGAAGTCTTTTGAGCCTAATAAAGGTTTATATACAAATCCTATGAACAAGCTCGAATTGGCAACATCAAAGAGAAGGGATGCATATATGAAAGTCACAATGGGAATTTCATACGAAAGTATTGGCAAGTCAGATGTCACTTCCGCTTTCTTCTTCTTAGCAAGATTACTATTTGAGTCAACCACCTTCTGTGGATTCAAGGATGGAACATCAGAAGCCAGAGAATTAGTCTTTTTCCCATAAAAGAATAAAAATTTGTAAAGCGTAAGATATATATACCAATCTCAATTTGAAAAAAATACAACCTTTTCAAGATCAACATACACTTAGCTTCAAAAGGAAGTTTAAAGACCACCAATTGACACTCAAAGAAGACCTCAACCGCCAACCTCTCCTTCTCATCCAAGTCTGTGAAATCATACTTTAGCAACTCCACATGCTCACACTAATATATATTGAAATGGAGTTTACCCTCATGTGACAAAAAAAAAAAAGGGATGAACACGCTCATGAGAACAGAACATGAAGAAGATGGTTTTGAACTCATTGAAGGTATCCTCAAAGAGACCAAATATCTTTTGACAAAGGTAAGTGTAGAAAGATTGACATTAATGGAACCCATTAACATTAAATGCCTTGGTAATGTTGCAAATGATTTAAAAGCCCTTGACCATTGCCCAACTATATGGATATAGTTAGGAAGGAGCAAGATCAAAATCCTTTATTTGAAAAGATAAAAAAAAGGATTCATGCATAGACACTGAATGAAAAACTCGAGAATATTTTAAGTTGAAATCATATACTTGCTTGTCAATAGCCAATACTGTGGGTTCATATTTGACTTTTCCATCTACATTTGCCCCTATGGTTGGACTTGATGAAACAGTGTGAGAAATCCTCATCCACCTCAAATGTTGCCCTTAGGATGCTATCAACCCATTTTAACTCTTCGAGTATCTTGGAGGGGAGAGTAAGGGGAGCTTTCTTAAGGGAGTTATCCTTAATATGACAACATAATATGTACAAGAGAAACACCATCCACATAAGAAGCTCAAAAATAAGAAAGTAGTTCCAAAATAAAAAATATCAAAGGGTGCTACAAAACTAATTTACTAGTGGTTCCTTCCATTTACTCAAATAATTTCCTTCCTATAGGCCAACAATAAAATTCACTACGACAGAGCACAACTAGCACCACCAATGCGAAGGGATCACACAGAAGTAGAGACACCACACATAACATCAACTACCACCATCATTATGCTACTATTTTTGCACTCTAAGCAAAGGGTAAAAAAATAAATGGAAGCATTCTACTAACGAAGTCAGAATGCACAATAAAAGAAAGAAATGAAAAGAACAAGAAGTATATGGATACCAACCTTAGTTAAAGGATATATGGAGAATAGAAAACAATAGACAACAAGGCCAATAGCAATAAAAGCAATAAGCACATAAATCTTTCTTTATGCAAATGGTAGCAGTGACAAAAAAATGAAAGGAGAAGAAGTTTTTATAAAATAAATGAGATGGAACAAAGAGAACATGGGTGAAAAAATATCTTTTCACTATATTAATGAAATGTATTCTAATAATGTCAGTGGCAGTTTAATGATGAGTGTGAGGAAATTCAAAAGAGACACACGTCGCTAAGGATAACATCGAGTTCATCTCTATAGACTTAAGGTCATAAGCTCATACCAGACTTTGTTAAGGCATAGCCTAACTTCCACATAAGAACGTCATGAGAACCAAGTATAAAAATTGAAAATGACGATTAAGCGCACAAGGCAACGATGACAAAATCAGACACTGGGACAAAGCCCTTTTAGAACACTTTTAACTTTATAACAGCAGATGTAGTAGATCAAGAATACCTCCACTATGTGAAAGCAACTTGAGATACGAGATCTTAGACCAAACCTTACAAAAGCACACTTCAACTCCTCATAGTCAGCCAATGAGCTTGGTAGTCAACCATTGATGATCAACCAAGATAAGCTGCAAAAAGAATCTGAAACAATGTACAATACCACGAGACTTTAGTCTAGACAAACAGCATCGAGTCTACAAATTGTAGAACCTATGCACAATTACTCAAGAGGGGGGGGGTGAATTGAGTATTGCAACAACAATGAATCTTTTTGCGAAAGTTAAAGACAATATACAAAAGTGTTATTGTACTAGTATTTTTCCAAGAGCTTAACTCAATTGCTAAGCATTTATAAGGAGCTTTTACTTTCCAATAGACACCAACTCAAATAAATTGATCAAGCTTTTCACCAATCGGACTTAAGCTATTCCTTAAGTACTTACGAAGCTACTTTTCGATCACAATTTATTTGCTCAAAGGTAAAAGACAATAATATTGAAGAGATGAGTTTGGAGAGATGCAAACGCTATTTAGAGTGGTTCGGCACAATCCTTGTCCTACGTCCACTTTCTTTCTCAATCGCTATTGAGAAGTTCCACTATTGCCAAGCTTCAAGGTGCTCGCGCAAAACCTTTTACAATCCGAGTCCTTAGTTTCTAACACCTCACGGTATATGATCACCACTCGTATACTAACCCACTCCACTTAGAGATACCTTCTCTAAGATTTGCCTTGAGTACTTAGTATACTTCTTTGGTATCCTCACCGACTATAGTGTTTATAACTCTTGACTCAACCTTGGAGATCACACTCCAATTTACAAAGTGTACAAGAAAACAATTCTCAAAGAATTGTTGAGACGAAATGAGTACTCTCTAGAAGAGTGTATGATTACAAGTTTAGCACTATTGAACCAATTGATATTGCTCTCTCAAATTGTGTATTATAACACCAAAAAAAAAATGTGTAGAATGAAAGAATATGAACAAGATAGTTTGCAAATACTCAAGTATTTGAAATAAGGCTTCAATCCATCTATTTATAGACTCCCCAAACCTTAGAAACGTTGGGGAGTTAATGGGATGGAGCCTTTTTGTCAAAACTAGCCGTTTTTTATGTTTTTGAATCATTTGCATCGATGCATAACACTTTTGCATCGATGCAAATGTGTCTTTGAAGCTGAAATTTGAATTTTCAGCTAGGTTGCATCGATGCAAACATCTTTGCATCGATGCAACAAGTCGTCGCATGCTTTGCATCGATGCAAGATGAGTGTGCATCGATGCAAACCTTAAAGAATGGCTTAAAATCACTTCAAAATACTTAGGATTGATCTCAAACTTGTTGGAGTCAATTCCTATGCTTTTGTACCTTTGAAAACAAGTTTTTAAACCATTTGGCTAGCATCGAATTGCAAGATGTGCATCAAAACATTTTGTGAGTGTGTGTTGAGAGATTTAGCAATTGGTTCTTAACAAGAAGTTACCTAAGTCCTAAGACACTATACTTGTCTTCAAATGTTGTGGACTTGAGTTTCTTGTTGTTGTTGTGTTGCTTTCAACTCTTCATTCCTCAACGTTGAATGTTGGTTGATCTTTCAACATGCTTGTTCATTCAAGTTGTTTGTTGGTTTGTCTTTCATGTCGTTTGTTGGTTTGTCATTCATCAAAACCTACGAATACAAACTTCGCATACAAGCAACATGATTTACAATTTCCCCCTTTTTGATAATGACAAACCAATTTTGAGGATATGCATTTATAAATGATTTTGAAAGCAACAATAATGCACTTTGTTTTATAGAAAGCTTTGGAGAAGACTTCACAAAAAAATTTTTGCAGGAGTTCCCCCTAAATATGTGCATTTGTTCCCTTAAAGGGCGTTTATCAAAGAAAACGATTTAGATATCAAAAGTTTTTGCTTAGCGGAAGTCTTTTTGAAATCATTGTTTCGCAAACTTATTT
Source organism: Arachis ipaensis (assembly GCF_059453495.1). Taxonomy (NCBI): domain Eukaryota; kingdom Viridiplantae; phylum Streptophyta; class Magnoliopsida; order Fabales; family Fabaceae; genus Arachis; species Arachis ipaensis. Next base: position 90,339,884 of record NC_142437.1, on the reverse strand, counting down.
CTTCTTTTCAAATCCTCAAACTTCTTCTTTTTCAAAAGTTCAAAACTTCAAATATCCTCAAACTTTTCTTCCCCCTTTTGACATTATCAAAAAGAAAGGAGTTTGAAATGTGTCATAGAAGCATGCATAAAACAATGAATTTTTTTAAGTTCAATATCTCTATTAATCTCAAGGATGAGATATTCCCCCTTTCAAAAAGAATTTGATTTCCTCTTTTTATATATAACAAGCATGCATAATTCCCCCTAAAGAAGTGAAATATATCAAGGCATGCACATTAACTTAAAATAGGGGTACCAAGCCTATTTTGAGTTATTCACCAAATAAGCATACAAGCATTAATCATTAAACAAAATTATGAAGGAAATATCAAAGTATTTAAACCATAATAGAAATCCTTAGCTTACTAGGAGTTAGTTTAACAATTCATATAATCAAATAAACATAAAGCAATAAGAAGTGACTTGATGAAGAGGAGACAATCAATCTTGGTCTTCATCATCATCATTATCCTCTTCATACGGTAGGTGGATGCCGAAATGCTCATATAAGTCATCAATACGACGATCCAAGCGACCCGTGCGATGATCTACACGAGACACACGACGATTAAGTGCTTCAAGTTGCCTACCATGCTCTACTTCAATCCTTTGGATGTTTTGGTTGATGGATTGTAATTCTCTCATTACATCAACCAAGGAGGGTGGTTCTTGAGCTTGAGGTGCTTGTGGAGGAGCTTGCTCTTGAGGACCTTGTTCATCAACATTTCTTCTTCCCATTTTGTTGAGAATATGAGTGTTGATACAAGATTGAGGTGGTACTTCCTTGGCAATCTCATTTGATATATCAATACCAACATAATCAAAGACTTTAGACCATAGGCAAAGGAATCCTAATCCACCATTCCTATCCTTCATCTTGAGCCTAATCATATGTTGTACTATAAAGTATGGCCAATTAATCTTAATCCCATTCATCATAGCCCACATGACAATCAAATCTTCATCATTGACATTCGCATGCCCGGATATTCTAGGTTGCAATACATAGGTGACTAGATATAACAAAGTTCTATGTTCCGCACTCATTGAATTGCAACTAATTTTGGAGTGAGCTCCTTGTACAAGGTTGAACAAATGCATGGCATTGTCCTTTGAATAACCCCATTCATCAATTGGGGTTTTACCACCTTGAAACAAGTCACCTTGATTTGGCAACTCCCAAATGGTGGCTAACTCATCACCATCTAGCCTATAATCCTTTCTTCCTATCTTGAAGAATAATGTGAAATTTGATTCATCTTCCTCATTAATCTCAAGCATGAGTGTACTATAGGCTATGGCAACTAAATCCGGATAATATTTACTCTTAATTTGAACAAAATCCATGAGGCCTTGATGAACTAGAATAGCCTTAAGAGTATCAAACTTATGAATGACAAGAAGGGTCGGATCCAAATACCTCGGAGGAATTTCCTTTCTTCCGGCGAGCCTTGCCTCATAGAATTGAAGATCTTCATTAGAAGCAAAGTACCTTGCCAAAGGATGATCATTTGGAGGTGGAACCACACTTGAAGAGCCTTTTGACTTCTTGATGGTTCTCTTGATTCTAGGCATTGTGGATGGTTTTGTTTTATGGGTTTTGTAGAGGAGAATGTGGGGACTTCAAATATGTAATTTGTTTGTAGTGGGTATCTAAGTTTTGTGAGTTGTATGAAGCTATATGTGAGCTTGTTTTGGAGGTTATGGAGGTTTGAATGTGGGGATATGAGTTGTGAGGTTGAAGATGATGAAAAAGTGGGGTTTTGTTGCTCAAAAATGCCAAATTTACGTGTTTTTGTGCAATTTGGTCGTGTTTGCATCGATGCACATAGCACGTTGTGTGCTTTGCATCGATGCAAAGCTTGGTTGCATCGATGCAACATGCATCATTTTGCCCAAAATCACCAAATTTTCATCCTTTGGTGGTTCTTTCTTCAATCCTTTGAGTTCCATCATGTATATACTCACTTAAACTATTATAAAGTTCAATTTGTTGATCCTCCATTGTTTATAATCTTCAAATTCTTCAATCTACCTCAAGATTAATCACTCATTCATCAACTCATAAACCTACAAAACAATGGCTAATTGGATATCTCCAATGCTTAAGTTAGTAAGAGATACAAAAATAGCAATATAAATACAATGAATTCAAACAAATCATATTAGATTAGAATCCAAGATACCAAGTTCATTTCGGATGTTAAAAAAACTTTCTTTACATAAAGGTTTAGTGAAGATGTCCGCTAGTTGTTTACTAGTTTCGACAAATTCAATAACCACATCACCCTTTTCAACATGGTCTCTTATGAAGTGATGTCTAATCTCAATATGCTTGGTTCTTGAATGTTGAACCGGATTCTTGGTTAAATTTATTGCACTAGTATTATCACATTTGATAGGAATGTGATCAAGCATGAGTCCATAGTCCACAAGTTGTTGTTTCATCCATAAAATTTGGGCGCAACAACTACCGGCGGCTACATACTCGGCTTCGGCGGTAGACAAGGCTACACTTACTTGTTTCTTACTATGCCATGAAACAAGAGAGTTTCCTAGCAAGTGACAAGTGCCGCTAGTGCTTTTCCTATCCAATTTGCAACCGGCAAAATCGGAATCGGAATAACCAATCAAATCACAAGTGGATCCTTTCGGATACCACAATCCAACATTTAATGTTCCTATGAGATACTTCATAATCCTTTTCACCGCACTTAAGTGAGATTCCTTAGGATTAGCTTGGTATCTCGCACACATGCATACACTAAACATGATATCTGGCCTACTTGCCGTTAGATAAAGTAATGATCCTATCATGCCTCTATACTTCTTTACATCTATATTTTTACCTTGTTCATCTTTGTCAAGGTAGCAAGTAGTGCTCATTGGTGTGTCCATTGCCTTAGCATTGTCCATTCCAAATCTTTTGAGCAATTCCTTGCAATATTTGGTTTGGCTAACGAAAGTTCCTTCTTTTCCTTGTTTGATTTGAAGACCAAGGAAGAAGTTGAGTTCGCCCATCATGGACATTTCAAATTCACTTTGCATGAGGTTTGAGAAAAACTTGCAAAGTGATTCGTTAGTTGAACCAAATATTATGTCATCGACGTAAACTTGTACCAAAAGGATATTTTTGTTTTCAATCATGATAAATAAAGTTGTATCAACCTTCCCTCTTCTAAAACCCTTTTCCATTAAAAACTTGCTCAAACGTTCATACCAAGCTCTTGGAGCTTGTTTAAGACCATAAAGAGCTTTCTTGAGTTTAAAAACATGATTAGGATTTTCATAATCCTCAAAACCGGGAGGTTGTTCAACATATACTTCTTCTTGAATGAAACCATTAAGAAAGGCACTCTTAACATCCATTTGATAAAGTTTGAAGTTATAAGAGGATGCAAAAGCAAGTAACATCCTAATAGCTTCTAATCTAGCTACGGGAGCATAAGTTTCGTCATAATCAATGCCTTCCTCTTGATTATAATCTTTAGCTACCAATCTAGCTTTGTTTCTAACAATTGTACCATTTTCATCGAGTTTATTTCTAAAAACCCATTTTGTTCCTACAATTGTTTGATTACTTGGTTTAGGAACCAATTCCCAAACGTCATTTCGTTTGAATTGGTTAAGCTCCTCTTGCATTGCCATAGCCCAATGTTCATCATCAATTGCGGACTCAATGGTAGATGGTTCAATTTGAGAAACAAAAGCACTATATGCAAATAAATTTCTAAAAGTGGATCGAGTTGTTACCCCTTTCGAAACATCACCAATGACGTTGTCTAGAGGATGATCCTTTGAAGTACGCCAGTCCTTTGGAAGTGCATTTATTTGTGCTTGTGATGGTTCAATTTCTTCAACTTGAACACTATCCTTTGTTGAGCTTGTAGAGGCTTCATTTAAATCTTTTTCTTTGTCTTCACCATTCAAATTTAGTGAATCAAAGTTTTCTACATTTTCATCAAAATCTTTTCTAGCATAACAACGGTTAGTTTCATCAAAAGCGACATGAATACTTTCTTCCATAGTCATGATGCGTTTATTATATACTCTAAAAGCTTTGCTAGTTAAAGAGTAGCCTAAGAAGATTCCTTCATCAGCCTTAGCATCAAATTTGCCTAAGTTATCTTTTCCATTATTTAGAATAAAGCATTTACAGCCAAAGACGTGAAGGTGGAAAATATTTAGCTTTCTTCCTTTGTACAATTCGTACGGTGTTTTCTTAAGAATAGGTCGAATGATAATCCTATTCATAACATAACACGCGGTACTAACCGCATCCGCCCAAAAGTACTTAGGAATATTAGCCTCATTGAGCATAGTTCTCGCCATTTCTTCTAAATGACGATTTTTCCTTTCAACCACACCATTTTGTTGTGGTGTTCTAGGAGAGGAAAAATTATGCTCAATGCCATTTTCTTTACAAAAAGTTTCAAAAAGATTGTTTTGAAATTCTCCACCATGATCACTTCTAATGGATGATATATGCAAATTCTTTTCATTTTGAATAACTTTGGCTAATCTTTTGAATGCTCGAAATGCATCACTCTTGTTTGCTAGGAACAAGGTCCATGTAAATTGAGAGTAATCATCAACAATAACTAAAGCATAGTAATTGCCACCAAAGCTTATAGTCCTAGAAGGACCAAATAAATCCATGTGCAAAAGTTGTAATGGCCTTGTTGTTGAAACAATGTTTTTGGGTTTAAAAGAGGCCTTTACTTGTTTTCCCTTTTGACATGCGTCGCAAAGGACGTCTTTTTCAAAACGTAGCTTTGGTAAGCCAATTACTAACTCTTTAGAGACCAACTTGCTAAGATGGTCCATGTTAGCATGAGCTACTCTACGATGCCATAACCAAGTTTCATCATTTTTACTAACAAGGCATTTCACATCATTTGAGGAAACTTCATCTAGATTAATCATGTATACATTGTCAACACGGTGCCCAATTAGCACAATTTCATTAGTGTCTTGCCTTTTTATCAAACAACATTTTGAATCAAAGGTGACTAAGTTTCCTTTGTCACAAAGTTGGCTAACACTAATGAGATTATGTTTGAGACCTTTGACAAGTATAACATTATCTATTGAGGTAGAAGAATTTTTACCAACTTTTCCAACGCCGATTACTTTGCCGGTGTTGTTGTCTCCATAGATCACGTTTCCTTCGTTTGTAGGCTCTATTGCGGTGAACTTTGATTCATCGCCGGTCATGTGTTTGGAGCATCCACTATCAACATACCAATTTGTATCCTTAGCTCCAACACGTACCTACAAAACAATTAAAATTGGGATTTAGGTACCCAAGTGAATTTGGATCCTTGATGGTTAGTATGAGCATAATGCCCATAAGGTGCCCATCTCGTATCTTGACTACGAAAGTTTATATGTTTAATTCTAGTAAAGCATACGGGTGCTATATGACCTACTTTATTACAATAATGACATGACATTTGGATTATGCATCCTATGCATGTTTCTAAATGGTTGCCTAGGTTGTTTCCTAAATGCAACATCTTTTGATCTATATGCATTGTGATTATAATTTCTAAATGAAGCATGTTGAGGAGGATGTTTAAAGGCTTCATTCCTTTTAGGCATGCTTGCCTTTTGGGCTTGCGGTTGCCTAATAGGAGTTTTAGTATTTTTAAATTTTCCTTTTTCAAAACCTAAACCTTCCTTATTATGAACATGCTTTTGGTTTTTCAACATTTTATCCAAGTTCTTTGAAGATTCATTGAACTTAGCTAAAGTGTTCTTAAGATTTGTAATTTCATTTTCATGCATTTTACAAGATTTGTATGGATCACTACTTGTGCTACACTTATCTTTTCCAAGATTGATATTCTCGTTTTTCAACATCTCATTTTGTTTTAAAAGATCCATATTCTTTTTCTTTAGGAGAGAATAATCTTGGGTAAGTTTTGTGTGCACCTCAAGTAAGGCATCATATTCATCTTGTAAATTAAAAGAAGTGGAGTTGTCATCACTAACCTTTTCTTCGCTTGCCATTAAGCAAAGATTTGCAACCTCGTCGTCATCGGAGTCGGATTCATCCTCGTTCTCCCATGATATGTATGCTTTCTCCTTCTTCTTAAATTTCTTGTTTTTGTCCTCCTTTTGAAGTTTTGGACAATTGGGTTTAATGTGTCCAACTTCTCCACACTCATAGCATTTTGGTACCTTTGTTTTACTCTTGAAGTTTTTCTTCATTGCAAACTTATTGAATCTTTTTAATAAGAGTGCAAATTCTTCATCTCCTTCTTCTTCATTATCATCACTCTCTTCTTGTAGTGATGTTGTTTTAAGGGCGAGACTTTTCTTCTTGCTTTCTTCACCTTTTTGTCTATTTAGCATAGTCATTTCATAGGTGAGAAGATTACCTTGTAGTTGATCAAATGTAAGTTGATCATAGAGCCTTCCTTCCACAATGGCGTTCACTTTGGAGTTCCATTTTGGTGTAAGGCTTGTAAGCACCTTGATCACAATTTGTTTATCATTGTATTTTGTGCCAAGCATGCTTAGGTTGTTGAAGAACCTATGCACAATTACTCAAGAGGGGGGGTGAATTGAGTATTGCAACAACAATGAATCTTTTTGCGAAAGTTAAAGACAATATACAAAAGTGTTATTGTACTAGTATTTTTCCAAGAGCTTAACTCAATTGCTAAGCATTTATAAGGAGCTTTTACTTTCCAATAGACATCAAGAGGGGGGGTGAATTGAGTATTGCAACAACAATGAATCTTTTTGCGAAAGTTAAAGACAATATACAAAAGTGTTATTGTACTAGTATTTTTCCAAGAGCTTAACTCAATTGCTAAGCATTTATAAGGAGCTTTTACTTTCCAATAGACACCAACTCAAATAAATTGATCAAGCTTTTCACCAATCGGACTTAAGCTATTCCTTAAGTACTTACGAAGCTACTTTTCGATCACAATTTATTTGCTCAAAGGTAAAAGACAATAATATTGAAGAGATGAGTTTGGAGAGATGCAAACGCTATTTAGAGTGGTTCGGCACAATCCTTGTCCTACGTCCACTTTCTTTCTCAATCGCTATTGAGAAGTTCCACTATTGCCAAGCTTCAAGGTGCTCGCGCAAAACCTTTTACAATCCGAGTCCTTAGTTTCTAACACCTCACGGTATATGATCACCACTCGTATACTAACCCACTCCACTTAGAGATACCTTCTCTAAGATTTGCCTTGAGTACTTAGTATACTTCTTTGGTATCCTCACCGACTATAGTGTTTATAACTCTTGACTCAACCTTGGAGATCACACTCCAATTTACAAAGTGTACAAGAAAACAATTCTCAAAGAATTGTTGAGACGAAATGAGTACTCTCTAGAAGAGTGTATGATTACAAGTTTAGCACTATTGAACCAATTGATATTGCTCTCTCAAATTGTGTATTATAACACCAAAAAAAAAATGTGTAGAATGAAAGAATATGAACAAGATAGTTTGCAAATACTCAAGTATTTGAAATAAGGCTTCAATCCATCTATTTATAGACTCCCCAAACCTTAGAAACGTTGGGGAGTTAATGGGATGGAGCCTTTTTGTCAAAACTAGCCGTTTTTTATGTTTTTGAATCATTTGCATCGATGCATAACACTTTTGCATCGATGCAAATGTGTCTTTGAAGCTGAAATTTGAATTTTCAGCTAGGTTGCATCGATGCAAACATCTTTGCATCGATGCAACAAGTCGTCGCATGCTTTGCATCGATGCAAGATGAGTGTGCATCGATGCAAACCTTAAAGAATAGCTTAAAATCACTTCAAAATACTTAGGATTGATCTCAAACTTGTTGGAGTCAATTCCTATGCTTTTGTACCTTTGAAAACAAGTTTTTAAACCATTTGGCTAGCATCGAATTGCAAGATGTGCATCAAAACATTTTGTGAGTGTGTGTTGAGAGATTTAGCAATTGGTTCTTAACAAGAAGTTACCTAAGTCCTAAGACACTATACTTGTCTTCAAATGTTGTGGACTTGAGTTTCTTGTTGTTGTTGTGTTGCTTTCAGCTCTTCATTCCTCAACGTTTAATGTTGGTTGATCTTTCAACATGCTTGTTCATTCAAGTTGTTTGTTGGTTTGTCTTTCATGTCGTTTGTTGGTTTGTCATTCATCAAAACCTACGAATACAAACTTCGCATACAAGCAACATGATTTACACAAATATCACTAGATGCCTGACCTACAAGATTGACCAACATATAAAGGAATCTGATGTAGGCCCAACATCGATCCTTGGATTCCATCTTGATACGATAACCCAATTTAGGTTGCAAACCAACTACAAAGCCTTAACGTAGGAATCTCTCCCTTTGACTTGGAGACTAAGCTCTCTAACCTCATGACTTAGTGATTATGAACATGACTTAGATCCCAAGCTAATAACTGCCCACATCTTTAGAAATAGCTCCTAAAGAGGTGATCATGGATAAACTATATGTTTTCAAGATCTAGTCCCCAATGCAAGCTCCATATAAATACCCACATGTATGAATAATTAAATCTTACTATTATCTTCTTTACTAAAATGATTAGAGTCCTTGTAAGTGCCCTTAGCCACACTAGGACAATGACATATAGAGCATTCTCAGAATTTTCTATATCCAAATTCAGATTCACAACACTCACATAAAGTCTCAAGAATCCTTATTGTAGCAATTCTCAAATTGAAAAAAATAGTTATATAATATTCTTACCATTAAAAGGCTATCTTTAGCCAAAAGCAAACTAAAAAATATAGCTAGAGTTAATAGAAAATCATCATAGCCCACTATCAAGGGAGTTGAAACTTAGGAAGGTTCTTAATAATGCATTTAGATACTGTATCTAAAATAGAAATATAAAGACAAAACACATAAGTAAAGAGAAGAAGACATGTATTTTTTATCACCATTTTATGAAAATATAGAAAATACATAAATTTTTAATCTCTAAGAAAGAAAAATTGTGTCTTCCTATTTTCATAACCAAATGAAATGTTGTGTTTATTATCTATGTATTTCTATTTCAAAAACAGTCTATAAACATTAGACCAAAGTAAGGAGTGTTGCACCCCTTGCTAATTAAATAAATTTCAACTCTCCATTTTTTATATTTTATATCAATGGCTCAAATTTAGAGTTTATAATTTAGGATTTAGGATTTATAGTTTATAATTTAGGATTTAGAATTGAATATTTAGAATTTAAGAAAGTTCAAAGTTTTTTACTTAGGCTTTAAAGTTTAGGCGTTTAAGAAGCAGTACACTCTATTTTTTTTTTGAAGTGCATTAACATTCGCTGGCAAACACATATAACATTAATGTTGTCTGGTCAAATTTTATCTTTATTAATTGAAATGTCACTTCTAATGTCTTATGATCCTTTTCTTTCTTCGATAACGATCTTTGACAATAAACACTCATACATACTTTTATTTATTTTTTCATTAAGACGATTTAATAATCATAAATTTATTGAGTAAATAATCAAATTGGTCCCTAAAAATTTACGCAATTTTTAAATCAATTCTTAAATTTTTTTAATGAAATCTATCCTTAAAAGATTTTAAGTTAGTCTAGTTAGTTTTTCCGTTACTTTTTTCCTGAATGGTTACATGTCCATGTCAGCACACATGTGTCTCCTGATTGAGTGTCAGCGTGATAACATTATGAAATTTGATCAAATCAATCCTAAGCGATAAACCTAATCCTAAACCAGTGCATATATATCCCCTTCTTTTGGAGTGAAGTTGTAGTGCTCTCTTGACCTGTTGTCAGTCTAACTCTTCTGAGAGCCATGAAGAGGAGGCAAAGTTTGACGAAGAACTACATGATGATGAATGAATGCATGCATTTGCATTGAAGCTTTTGTAAGAAACAGTGAATGATGCTTGGAAATGATCTATGCCTATCTGTATTTATAATCATGACTGTTAAAGCAGTGACTAAAAGACTTAATTTATTGGGCAAGTTGATGAAAAGGTAGAATTTCCACAAAAATCAAGTAGTGCCATATTAGAATCAGAACCTTCTCTTCTTCAAATGAATTTAAACAGCAGCACTTTGCCTTCCCCACAATTTCCTGTTTCTCTATTGTAATCAAGGTACGCATGCCTGTGGAAAAACTTGATTTTTGTTTGATACAAAAAATAAATTTGAAAGAAAATTTTGTATTAAAAGGGGAGAATGCAACTGATGTCTAATGTAATCACTTAATCCCCAATTTTTATCACTACTTGCTTTCTATATAACCGAGCCTGTTTATTTGTACTTCTAGTTGTAGGATATAAAAATTATGTTTTATTTTTCAATAGTAAGTATATATATATATATATATATATATATATTGTTTTGCCTGTGCTTTTGAAAGATTCATTACCATTAATATTTACAACCAATGTACTTCTGTTTCTGTATCTACTTTTGCTTTTGAAGAAGTATTTCTCCCAGCAGCCCTCAAAAATAAGGTCAACGCCCCCATATTCTAATTTATTTTGACTCATTGACTAGTACTTTTTCTTATATACATTAGTTTTGATTTCTAATCATGGAAATCATTTTCGTTTTTGAAGCTCGGTAAAACTTTGAGAATATATGTTCTCCCTGCATCTTAAAGAAAATTGTTGCTCTCTGTTGCCTTTGCCATTATTGAACACATTGGTGTGCAGAATGTAAGGCTCTCCACTCACATTCTCCAAGAATTCAAAGTCAATCTCGTCCCAATTCTCCACTCACCAGTTTGGGATTAGGGTTTATCGGATTGATTTGATCAAATTTTGAAAAGTTATCATGCTAGTAGTCAAGGATCATTTACTCATACTAGTTATGCTTATATTGAAAATATGTGCTGTGTTCAGTCAAGAGGCACTTTATTAAAAAAAAAAACAAACAAATGATTAGAAAATTCTAAAGCAAAAATAATTAAGAAAAATGTATCTTTATAGGTAAACATATTTTTTTAGAAATCTAGCAGCCAAAATGCCTACTATTACCCAGAATTGAATTGATGAAATTTGAGTTACCGCTATATATGAGATCATAATATTTGATATAGTTTGTTGATAAGTTGTCATGACCTAGTTTCAATTCTCTCTCTTTTTCTCCCATATTTTATTGAATAGCTTATGAAAAATGTCAAATGAGTTTGTTTCTCTTTTTGGCAATGATAATGTGTTATTTTGTTCTTATATAAATTGTTTCTTTCAGATACATACTTCTATGTGGATTATATAGATTCATACAATGAGTGCCCTTCATATCATGGCTTCGTCTTCATCTCAGATAAAATATGATGTCTTCATCAGTTTTAGAGGTTTAAACACCCGTCGCGGTTTTCTAAGCCATTTGCTTAAGGCATTAAGGGAGAAACAAATTGATACATATGTGGATGACAGGCTCAAAGAAGGAGATGAGTTATTGCCTGCCTTTTTTACAGCAATTGAGAAATCACAAATTGTATTGGTTATATTTTCCAGCGATTATGCTTCTTCAAAATGGTGTTTGGAAGAGCTTGTCAAAATAACAGAATGCATGACAAAAAATTGGCAAATTGTAATACCTATCTTCTACAATATAGATCCATCAGATGTACGACGTCAAAAGGGGTGCTACCAAAATGCATTTGTTCATCATGAAAAATCTTTCAAAGACAACATCATGACTGTAGAAAAATGGAAACATTCCTTGAAAAGAGTTGCCAATTTATCAGGATTTCATTCCATAAATTTTGGGTAAGTGTAGATATATTCACTTTAATATATATTATGACATCAGTATTTGACTTTTTCTTTTAAACTTTACCACACCATTGAGTTTGCTATTTTTTCAAACAAATACACTACTCAGTATTTCAAGCTTATGATGCATAGCAAATTGCATGTGTAAACATTACATCACAATTTAGACATGACTTGGGTTACTTAAAACTGGGTTGCTTTTGGACTTGAACGTGAGGTCCAGACTCCCTTTGGGCAGCGTCTGACTTTTATTGGTGCCGAAGTGCCGCCTTCCAAGTTCTTCGAGAGGAGGTGGAGGGTGATATCTGCAAGGTGCTTCGATACTTAAGTTAGCAAAGGTTAAAATAGGTGTTTAGTAGATTGGATCTTGAATATACTTGAGTGTGTCAGTGTATTTATAATAGAGTAGATAACCATCTTTTTAGAATAGTTCCACCTTTAATGGAGGATAACTGTTTCCTTTTTTAGTGGGCTTTTATTCATTTTGAGCCTGACTATATTTTTGGGCCAGGGTATGAATAATTTTCTAGAGAAGTATGCGGTCATAGAGCCTTAAAAATAAATTGAAATCCATAATTGACTTGGTTAGTTGGTTGAATTGCAAAGAACTGACAATTTAAGGTAGCAAAAATATGGCTCTTTTAGAAGTGAGTTATTTTGACTTGGCTAAAATAACTCATAACTTAAGTAGGTTCAAGCCAAATGGGAACAAATTAGCCTATTTTCTGGATTCTTTTGTTTCGTTTTTGTTTTTCTTTATAAATGGAAAAATCACATAGTTTCTTATACAAGTTCATGAATAATGGATGATGAGACTTGAGAATTTATACAAGTCGTCATAGTACTTATTATTGTTATTATTATTATAATTATTATTATTATTGGTTAACAAATAAAGAATATGATGAAACTACTTGTATACCATGAATTGCTTGTTGAACAATAATGTTAGGTAGCCAATTTTTTTCAGCCAACATTAATTAACTTTTTTTTTAATTATTTTGTTTATTTAAAATTTAGATCCTAAATTATAAATCCTTAACCATGCACTAAATTATAAACCCTAAATAGTATTGACTAAATAAAAGTTGGTTCCATATACTTTCTTCTTTAGTAATAGTCAATCATAAATGAAATGTTATAGAAAAGAAAAATATATTTTTATGAGTTGTTTCATATTCTTTGGATGATTGATAACAATAAATTTTGTTTACTTTTTGTTATAGGACTGAAGTTGAACTTATTGAAAAAGTTGTACAACGTGTGTTAACAAGGTTGAATTACATGCCCCGAATTGAGTTCAAAGGTCTTATTGGAATCGATAAACCAATTGAAGAGCTTCAATCAATGATGTCATGCACTGCATCAAAAGATGTTCATATTATAGGAATTTGGGGTATGGGTGGTATTGGTAAAACCACTATAGCCAGTGCATTATTTAATATATTATGCTCTGAATTTGAAGGTTGCTGTTTTGTTCCAAATGTCAGAGAACAATCAGAGAAGAATGGGATAATCCAATTAAGAGATAAACTTCTTTCCATATTGTTAGAGGAAAAAGATCTAAACATTGGTGCTAATGGAGTACCAAGTCATGTTTTGAGGAGACTTGGTCGCAAGAAGATTCTTGTTGTTCTTGATGATGTTAATAATCCAGATCACGTTCAAAACTTAGTTGGAGGACATAAATGGTTGGGTCAAGGTAGCAGAATCTTCATCACAACTAGAGATAAGCATGTGATTTGTAAAGAAGCCGATGATATTTATGAAATTGGGGCATTGGAACACCATGAAGCTTTGCAACTTTTAAATTTGCATGCCTTCAATGGAAGGAGCCTACAAATGAATCATCATAATCTTATAACAAAAGTAGTTGATTATGCCAAGGGAATCCCCTTAGCCTTAAAGGTGTTAGGAACTTTTCTTTATGGAAAAAGTGCTAAAGAATGGGAAAGTCAATTGCAAAAACTTGAGAAAATGTCATTCAACGAAATCCAAAATGTTTTGAGATTAAGTTACGAAGGACTAGATCGAGAAGAAAGCAACATATTTTTATATATTGCTTGTTTTTTCAAAGGAGATGATAACATTAAAATTTTACTGGATGCATGTGGTTACTCAACAGCTATTGCTTTGAAAACTCTTCATGACAGAGCTCTTATAATTGTTTCAAAAGATGGAAAGCACGTAACCATGCACGATTTGATTCAAGAAATGGGTCGAGAAATTGTTCGTCGGCAAAACATTGAAAAGTTTGGGGAACGAAGTCATTTATGGGATCCTATAGACATAACTCAAGTACTAAAGCAGAACCAGGTATGAAACTAGATAACTTATTTACTCTCTTAATTAGTATCTTTTGAACAATAGTTCGTTATATCTTTACTTAAACTTTTTAATTGATATGTTGGTCAAGAATAAGGAGTTTAATTTTGATGCATTGACAATATAAAATAATTTACACAGTCGTATAATTATATATGTTTTTATGAATAACCATTCACGCGGTCAATTTTTTTGCTGATGTGATGTTATGTCATTAGTGCACGTGTAAAATTACTTTATACGAATCAAAATTAAATTTCAAGAATATATCATTTTTCTTTTGGAATTACGTATTTCGTATTAATTTTTGTTGGATAGGGGACTGATCGTATTGAAAGCATAACCTTCAACATGTCAAGTGCTCCTGATCTGAGGTTAAATCGTCATTCCCTTGCTAAAATGAAAAATCTTAACTTTCTGAGATTCTATTCATATGATACATATGGGGTGCACCTTCCAGAAGGCCTTGAAAAATTGCCAGACAAACTAAAACTTTTTCACTGGGATGATTACCCTTTGGAATCCTTGCCCACCAAATTTAATGCAGAGAATCTTGTTGAACTTGATATGCAAGGAAGTTACGTCAAAAAACTTTGGAATGACGTACAGGTGCGTGGAAATAATATTTGTTTACTACTTATAATTAAACACTTATAAAATATGTTTATTGCATGGTGAATATAATAAGATATGAGTTTAATTTTGATATATATATATATATATATATATATATTTAACATAGATATTTAATTATATATTTAACATAGATATTTAATTATATTCATCTTTCATGCGATAATATAAATAAAATTACTTTTGTTAATGCGTTATTACGTGGTTGAATACATGTTTAAAATAATTTTACTTTACTACTTTTGCCCTCTAAGATAATTAACCTATTTTATTTGATAATTTGAAACAGAATTTGGCTAATCTAAGACGCATTGATCTTGATGGATCCAAGCAATTGATAGAGCTTCCAGACCTCTCCAAAGCCTCAAATCTTGAAACATTATCACTCTGTGACTGTGAAAATTTGCGCTCTGTTCATCCATTTATTTTCTTCCTCCAAAAACTAATTCATGTGGACCTAGAGCGTTGTATAAGGTTGAAGAAACTCCCAGGTGAGTTATGGTAATATTCAAGCAAATGTTGAGATTAATTCATTGTTAAAATATTTTCATAAAGTTAAATTACCTTCTAAATTTTTTTATTAAACTTAAATTTTATAGAATAACATATTTATAATAAAGTCCAAACTATGAAGTAATAAATATAATAAAATAATGATAAAAAATATATCATGAGTTAGTTGGATTTGATTTTGTGAAAAACTTAGCTGTATAGAATTATTGATAAATGTGAGCATACTAATAGTCTTAAATTAAGTTTAAAGATTCTTTAATTATTATTTTAAAAAATAATTCCATGATGTTCCAATATTTTTTTAATTGTTATCTAAATTTTGTTGAGCTTAAAAATTAAAATGGATGTACTACGAAAGTTTTAAAATTATATATTAGAATCCAAAAGATATTATTGAGAAAAAGTATGATGCTTTAGATATAATTTATAAAATATATTACAAGATTACAAGACTAAATTATAATTTTAGAGCTAAACAAAAAATGAGGCAGCTATTATACATGATAATTTATGAATTTCCACAATTCAAATTTCCAGAAAGCTCTAGCATGAAGATCCAACGAGACATTCCAAAAAATAGATATTAAATAGAAGATATAGTAAAAACATGCATTGAAAAAACATTCCAATATAAAGTTTTTAGTTAAAATTTCTAAAAATATAAAAATATTTTTCTAAATTCTAATCACACGTCCCTCTGTGATATGTCACATCATTAACCGATGCTATATAGTATACATACGTATCATTTAATATATTAGTAAAATAGTAATAATAGTTGGCTAACAATTGCAGAAAAATATAATGGAACTTTACATACTAAAAATGCATAAAAAAGATCAAATTGAAGTGAAATATATGATAAATATGACGATGTATTTAGGTAAGTGTAGCAGCAGCAGTAAGGTTGAACACTTGAACCTATCAGGATGCAAGAGTCTAAAGCATCTGCCAGATAGCACATCCAAATTAGAATTTCTTAAAGAGCTTTACCTTGAAGGATGCCAGCAACTTGACACATCAAACCTACACATTTTATTTAGTGGGTTATCATCATTAGAAAGGCTCAATTTGGGTGGGTGCCATAACTTGGATAAACTACCAGACAATGTCAACAACTTATCATTGTTATGTTGGTTATCAATAAAGGGAACTAATGTGAAGAGCTTGCCAGAAAGCATCAAACATCTTCGAAAGTTGAGATCTCTCTACTTGGGGAGTTGTAGGAGGCTTCAATCATTGCCTGAGCTTCCACCTTCTATACAATACTTGGAAGTCAGTGATTGCACATCCTTGAAAACAGTGTTCACTCCAACACCTAAAATACTCAAACAACACGTCAAATTGTTCAAGAAACAAATAAGTGAAGATGACTTCAGGAGGTATGAAAGTGGGCCGGATTATTTTAACATATATTTTTCATTTGAGAATTGCCCAAGTTTGGATAGGAATGCACTTCGTGTTCTTTTAATATATCTTGGACACTACAATAAGGAGAAGAGAGCAGTTATGGAAAAGCAAATTGAGAAAAGGAGAGCATCCTCATAAACGATTTGCATGCTCACCTATTTGTTAATTATTGTTGCATAAGTTATATCATATTGAATTGTTAGTTATAACTCTTTGTATACACTATTATGTTCATTTTTTCCTTTTTCATATATTCTCTGCTTCTTTCATATTTGTTTTAAGAAGAAAACACTTGAATTATTTTATTTCTAAAAAATGTTATATCGGACACTTTGATCTCTAACAAATTTTTATTATTCTAAAGTTTTTAAGATGAATTGATCCCTCCATAAAAAAAAAAGATGAATTTGTCTTATAATTATAGTGGTTTTTTAGAGGACTTAATTTTCTTATGATAAAGTTTGTTATATAGTACTATTTTGCTTAATACGTATATTAAAAATTTTATTAAAGAGGATAAAGAGACTAATCTATTTGACAAAAATAATTCTAAAAAACTTTTATAATGATAAAAATTTATCAACAACTAAAATATTTAATCTAAAATTTATTAAAGAATAATTTGGTATTCCTACCCCTTTTTTAAATGAACATCTCACTAGTATTTTTCTATATACTATGTTTTCTTTCTTTGTCCCCAAGTATTACTTAATAATATGAGTAAAATTCCAGTGCGGTTCCTAGAAGGACAAAGTGATCTTTGTCCAAAAAATGGTACCCCTTGATTCTTGTTCCTGCTTGTTGTGAGACATGGTGGTCTTTCCATCATCTCCAACATCAAGAACTGACGGAATTTACTTACGCGTTGATGTGATGAGTTGTTTGGTAAGTGTACGTGGTAGTGTCGCTGAGTGGACCTCTAATAATGCCACTGACAAAGCGCAGAAAGAAGGATCTGAGAGCGTCAATGACAGACTCCTTGACAACGTCGACAGAAGTTAAAGGTGTAAGCTACAGAGGTAAAGAATGAATTTAGGGTATTAAAAATTTTGGTTAATTTGATGTAATACTCACACAAAAAAAGAAAGAGCAGAAGTGCATAGTAATGCGTGAGCATCTTTCCTATCTTTTCCAAGTGAATTTGCATCTAATTTGTTGAGTTTAATTAAGAATTAATTATATTTTAGCCACTATGGATGCTATTTTGAGTTTTGTGCAATTTTATTTATTTTAGCTAGCATTCGAATGGATTTGATGAAGTTTTTGCAGAGAAAGAGAAGAAACCAAGGAGATGACCAACGAATACCGATGCGGACGCATGGCTCACGCGACCGCGCGGAATGGAGGAGATCGCAATGACACGATCGCGTGCCTGACGCGAACGCGTAGACTGGAATCTGCACAAATGACGCGAACGCGTGGACGACGCAGACGCGTCACATGCGCCACGTGCAAAAAATGTAGAAAAACGATGGGGACGATTTTTGGGCTGTTTTGACCCAGTTCTTAGCCCAGAAATCACAGATTAGAAGCTACAGAATGGACAAATCAAGTGGTCCCACCCATCAGCTGAAGACTTGTTAATTAATTCAAATTCAAATTCAAATCTTATTTTAGGAAAAGATATTATTTTAATTTTACTTTTAGAAATTTGATTTTTAAAATTATTAGGATTAAAAGGGATCCCAATAAGGTGGTTCCAGAACAACATTCCACAACATTATTCCATAAAAATTTATATTCCGTATTCCATGAGCAACTAATCCTCCACTGTTAAGGTTAGGAGCTCTGTCTATTGTATGGATTGATAATATTATTTTTCTATTTTAATTCATGTTTTGATTTATATTCAATAATTATTTTCGTTCTTTATTTTATGACTTTGGGTGGAACGGAAGTATGACCCATGTTCTATTTGAGTTCTTGTAAAACTTGGAAAAGCTCTTTACTTGAACAATAGCTTGAAAACATATTATCCTGAATTTCTAATTGTTTGTATTTAACGGGATACGTGACATATAATCCCTTTATTTTTGGATGATTAGGATTCTTGTGGCATATAAACTAGAATTTGATCATCACCCTCTAATTGGAATTAATTGACCAAGGAATTGGCAGTTAATGAATTTTAGAGGAGACTAGGAAGTCTAAGGAATTAGGGTCTAGTCACAAATAGTTTGCCATGAATTAAATCTTGCATGATTAAAATAGTTAATAAGAAAAGTCAATCCAGAAAATAGATAACTCTGAAACCTTAACTGTCTTCTCCATATATTATTCCCAACTTAATTACTTGCCCTTCTTTAATATTTTTGCTATTGTTTAATGTCTTTGAACTCCCAACACAATTTTCTGTTTGTCTAACTAATCCTATCAAATGCTATTGTTGCTTAATCCATCAATCCTTGTGGGATCGACCCTTACTCACGTAAGGTATTACTTGGTACGACCCGGTGCACTTGCCGGTTAGTAAGTGTGGTTGTAAATTACCGCACCAAGTTTTTAGCGCCGTTGCCGGGGATTGATTGTGATTAACAACTATTAGTTGTTTGATTGTTTAGATTAGACGTTTTAATTTTAATTTTATTTAAATATTGTTTTATTATTTTTCATTCCCGTATTTCGTTGTTTCTCCCCCCTGTTTCTTTACGTCCTTTTTCTTTTCATTTTTCTACTATAGTCCGTTTTAAATTTTTTTATTTCATTTTATTTTATTTTCTTTTTATTTCCACTTTCTTTTATTTTCATTTTCGTTTCTTTCTATTTTTTATTTTATTTTATTTTTATTCTATTAGTTTTATTTTGTTTTTATCTTAAAAAAAAAACAGTTTTCGAATTAATATTTTATTTTATTTTATTTTATTTTAGTATTAATATTTTTCCTTAATTCCTGAAATTAAGTTTGGTGTTACCCAGTTAATTTTATTTTAATTTTCCTGTTTATTTTTCCTTTTAAATTTTCGAATTATTTATTTATTTATTTAATTAGCATTTTTATTTTATTATTTTACATAGGTTATCTCACAGGGACTCCTCTGCACTCTGACGCAGAGAGTCCCATATTTGTTTTTCTTGTTTTCTGCTTGTGTATGCGTAGGAATAGAGACAAAGAACATCTCTTAGACTTTGATCCTGAACCTGAAAGAACTTTTAGGTGACGTTTACAACAAGCAAGACTTTGCAAGGCTGTAGAATCCACTATGGCAAATAATAATGCTAATGCCAATGTGGTAAATCCAAATGGGATGATCAACAGAGGAGAGTGCTTGGCTCTTATTCTGCCCCTACTGCGGATCTTTATGGAAAAAGTATTGTGGTGCCTCCTATAACTGCAAACAACTTTAAGTTGAAGCCACAATTGGTCACCTTGGTGCAGCAAAACTGCCAGTATCATGGACTTCCTCATGAAGATCCAAATCAGTTCATATCTGATTTTCTGCAGATATGTGATACTGTAAAGACAAATGGAGTGAACCCAGAGGTGTACAAACTCATGCTTTTCCCATTTGCTCTGAGGGATAAAGCAAAGCTATGGCTAGATTCCCAACCAAAGGAGAGTCTGAATACGTGGGAAAAGGTAGTTATGGAGTTTCTCACTAAATTCTTCCCACCAAAGAAGCTGACTAAGCTTAGGTTGGAGGTTCAGACTTTCAAGCAAAAGGAGGGTGAAACTCTTTATGAAGCTTGGGAGAGATACAAGCTACTGACTAGGCAATGCCCGCCGGACATATTCTCCAAGTGGACCCAACTAGATATTTTTTATGAAGGCTTGAGTGAGATGTCCAAGATGAGCTTAGATACCTCTGCAGGCAGTTTATTGCACAAGAAGAAGACACCAGAGGAGACTATTGAGCTGATTGAATTGGTTGCAAGCAACCAATATTTATATTCATCTAACAGGAATCCTGTGAACTCTGAGACCGCTCAGAAGAGAGGCGTGCTGGAAGTAGAAGCTGTTAATGCTCTTCTTGCTCAGAACAAGCTTATGTCTCAGCAGATAAATCTACTTACTCAACAGATGGGTGGCATGCAAGTCTCAGCTATCAATACTCAAAATCCACCCCAAGATACCTCCTATGACATGGCAGGTAACTTTGTGCAAAATGATAATTATGATTATGTTCAACCCTCTTCTGAACAGGTGAATTACATGGGGAGTGGTCCTAGAAATCCCAACAATGATCCATATTCTAAGACATACAATCAGGGGTGGAGGAATCACCCAAATTTTGGGTAGAGAGATCAACCTCAGAGACCTCAGAGCTTCAACAATAGTTCTCATGGTGGTTTTCAACAGAACAACTATAATAACCGCCAATTTCAGTCTCAGCAACAATAACCACCTCAGCATGCAAATTCTAAATCCCAATAAGATTCTAAGTGGGAGATGATGATGAGTTTTGTGCAAGAAACCAGAGCCTCCATTAGAAACTTGGAGGTGCAAATGGGTCAAATGAGCAAGCAATTACCTGAAAGGTCTTCAAATACATTCCCTGGTGATACAGTGGTGAACCCAAGAGAAGATTGTAAGGCTATTCCATTGAGAAGTGGTAAGGTAGCTGGTTCTGAGACTAAGGTCAATGAAGATCTAGTTGAAAAGAAAGCTCCATAGGAGAAGAAGGAAGAAGTAGAGCACGCCCCTCCTAAACGTGCAGACAACCCATTTCCTGACTCTCTTGACACTTATCCCACCTTACCAAAGGCCCCTGAATACAAGCCAAAAATGCCATATCCTCAGAGGCTTCAGAAGGCGTCCAAAGAAAAGCAATTCTCTAAATTTTTAGATGTCTTCAAGAAGCTGCAGATCAACATTCCTTTTGCAGAGGCTCTGGAGCAAATGCCTCTCTACGCTAAATTTATGAAAGAGTTGTTGACCCACAAGAGGAATTGGAAGGAGCAAGAAATAGTGGTGCTAACCAAGGAATGCAGTGCTATTATTCAACACACCCTTCCTGAGAAGATGCCAGACCCAGGGAGCTTTGTCATTCCTTGCACCATTGGAGAAGTCGGCATTTAGAGAGCTTTATGTGATCTTGGAGCTAGCATCAACCTCATGCCACTTTCAGTGATGAAAAAGCTTCAAATTGAGGAGGTAAAACCTACTCGTATTTCTCTTCAACTTGCTGATCTTTCTATTAAATTACCTGTGGGTGTAGTTGAAGATTTACTTGTTAAGGTAGGACCATTTATTTTCCCTGTTGATTTTGTTATATTAGACATGGAAGAGGAGATAAAACCCTCTATTATACTTGGTAGACCCTTTTTAGCTACAGGTAGAGCTCTGATTGATGTGCAAAAGGGTGAATTAACCTTGAGGGTCAATGAAGAACAGGTGGTCCTAAATGTTTTTGAAGCCCTCAAGCACCCCAATGATTCTGAGGAGTGTATGAAAATAGATGTTATTGAACCACTTGTTCAAGAAGTACTGGAAACTGAGATACTTGATGATGTCCTGGATCCTATTTCTAAGTGTGAATTAGTTGAAGCTGACAATTCACCACCCCAAAAGGAGCTGATGAACACGCCAATCAAGGAGGAGGAAGCCCCCAAGCTTGAGCTCAAACCCTTACCCCATTCTCTGAAATATGTGTTCTTGGGTGGAAATGATTCATATCCAGTAATTATTAGTTCTTCCCTGAAGCCTGAAGAGGAAGAGGCACTTGTTTCAGTGCTCAAGAGCCATAAAACAGCTCTTGGGTGGACCATTAGTGACTTGAAAGGGATTAGTCCAACCAAGTGTATGCACAAAATCCTCCTTGAAGATGATGCCAAACCAGTTGTGCAACCATAAAGAAGACTCAATCCAACTATGAAAGAGGTGGTCCAAAAAGATGTAATGAAGTTATGGGAAGCAGGTTTTATTTACCCTATTTCTGACAGTCCTTGGGTAAGTCCTGTGCAGGTAGTTCCCAAGAAAGGAGGGATGACAGTGATCAAGAATGAAAAGAATGAGCTTATTCCTACAATAACAATCACAGGATAGAGAATGTGCATAGATTACAGGAGGCTCAACACTGCTTTAAGGAAGGATCATTTTCCCCTCCCTTTCATTGATCAGATGCTTGAGAGGTTAGCTGGTCATGCTTTTTATTGTTTTCTAGATGGATATTCTGGATATAATCAAATTGCAGTGGACCCTCAAGATCAAGAGAAGACAGCATTCACATGCCCCTTTGGAGTATTTGCCTACAGGAGAATGCCATTTGGACTATGCAATGCTCCAACAACTTTTCAGAGGTGTATGCTTTTAATTTTTTCTGATATGGTTGAAAAGTTTATTGAGATATTTATGGATGACTTTTCTGTTTTTGGTAATTCTTTTGAATCCTACCTTAAACATTTATCTCTTGTCTTGAAACGGTGTCAAGAATCAAACCTTGTTTTAAATTGGAAAAAATGCCATTTTATGGTTACAGAAGGCATTGTTCTTGGACACCAGATTTCAAGTAAGGGAATTGAGGTTGACAGAGCAAAGGTGGAGGTAATTAAAAAATTACCACCACCAACTAATGTTAAGGCAATTAGGAGTTTCTTGGGTCATGCAGGATTTTATAGAAGATTTATAAAAGATTTTTCTAAAATTGCTAAACCATTGAGCAACCTTTTGGTTCTTGATGTTCCTTTTGTCTTTGATTCTGATTGTCTGCATGCTTTTGAAACTCTGAAGGCAAACCTTACCTCTGCTCCCATTATAGCTCCCCCTGATTGGGATTTACCATTTGAATTAATGTGTGATGCTAGTGATTTTGCTATAGGAGCTGTTTTAGGACAGAGGCATGGTAAGCTTGTACATGTCATTTACTATGCCAGTCGTGTGTTAAATGATGCTCAAAAGAATTACACAACTACAGAAAAGGAATTATTAGCTGTTGCATATGCTATTGATAAGTTTAGGTCCTATTTACTCGGTTCTAAGGTTATTGTTTATACTAACCATGCTGCTTTGAAATACCTTCTAACCAAACAGGATGCTAAACCAAGATTAATCAGATAGGTGTTGCTCCTTCAGGAGTTTGATATTGAGATAAAAGATAGGAAAGGGTTAGAAAATCAAGTAGCTGACCATCTCTCCAGAATTGAGCCTGAAGCAGGAGTACAACCACCCACAGCTGTGACTGAGACATTTCCAGATGAGCAATTGTTCCTCATTCAGCAGTCTCCATGGTTTGCAGATATTGCAAATTATAAGGCCATGAATTTTATTCCAAGGGAGTACAGTAGGCAACAAGTAAAGAAGCTATTAACTGATGCAAAGTACTACATTTGGGAGGAACCATACCTTTTTAAAAGGTGTTCAGATGGTATAATCAGGAGATGTGTTCCAGATGAAGAAACACAGCAGATTCTTTGGCACTATCATAGTTCTGAATATGGAGGCCACTTTGGTGGTGAAAGGACAGCTACAAAGGTCCTTCAGAGCGGGTTCTACTGGCCTACTCTCTTCAGAGATTCAAGAGAATTTGTGAAGCACTGTGACAGATGTACAAAAGCCACAAATCTCCCTGCCAATCACGAAATGCCACAGCAGGGGATTCTTGAGGTTGAGTTGTTTGATATGTGGGGTATTGATTTCATGGGACCTTTTCCACCCTCACATTCAAACAACTATATTCTAGTGGCGGTTGATTATGTGTCCAAGTGGGTGGAAGCTGTAGCTCTACCCACCAATGATGCCAAGGTGGTAATGAGCTTTCTTCAGAGATATATCTTTAGCCGGTTTGGTGTCCCAAGGACACTCATTAGTGATGGTGGAAGCCACTTCTGTAACAGACAGCTGGACTCTCTTCTGCATAGATATGAAGTCCGTCATAAAGTGGCAACCCCCTATCACCCTCAGACAAGTGGACAGGTTGAAGTTTCCAACAGAGAACTCAAAAGGATTCTAGAGAAGACCGTCAGTGTTTCAAGAAAGGACTGGTCTAGGAAGCTTGATGATGCTCTCTGGGCATACCGGACAGCATACAAGACTCCCATTGGCATGTCCCCATATTAGTTGGTCTATGGCAAAGCCTGTCACTTGCCAGTTGAGCTGGAGCACAAGGCTTTCTGGGCAATCAGGTACCTGAATCTTAATTCAGAAGCTGCAGGAATAAAGCGGATGCTTCAGTTGAACGAGCTTGATGAATTAGATATTCAGCTTACGAGAATGCCAAGCTCTATAAGGAGAGAACCAAGCTACTGCATGACAAGAAGATTGCCATCAGAATATTTGAGCTAGGACAGAGAGTGCTTCTATATAATTCAAGGCTCAAATTCTTTCCCGGGAAGCTGAAATCCCGGTGGTCAGGACCATTTGTGGTTACCAGAGCTTCACCATATGGTCATGTGGAGATACAGGAAGAGAATTCTGACAGAAAACTCACAGTGAATGGCCAGAGGTTGAAGCACTATCTTGGGGATGAGATTGATCGCCAGAGGTCCACTCATCTGCTGAACTAGCAGAACTGACCGTCAAGCCAGTGACATTAAAGAAGCGCTTGTCGGGAGGCAACTCGATAATTTCGTATCCTTAAGTTATTTTTCGTAGTAGTAGTTTCCTTACTTAGTTGATTTTTATTGAGTTCTTACTAATTTTCTGATCATGCAGCTATTTTAGAACAAAAACCAGACACTCAAATAAAAAAAGAGAGCGCACACGACGCGCCCGCGTCAGATGGGTGTGTGTGAAAAAAATAAATTTGACAGAGAGTTGTGAGGGAGTGGCGCTGGAATAGTGCCTTTGGCACAAATTGTTCCATGCGACCGCGTCGATGACGCGCCCGCATCATGTGGAAAAACGACCTCCCACGCGTCCGCGTCATCCACGCGGACGCGTGACCCAAAAAATTGACGTAAAAGGTGTCGGGACAGAGAGTTATGCTGCCTTGGGGCTGGAAGTATGCTAAAAGCACAAAATTGCTCACGCGAACGCGTGACCGACGCGTCCGCGTCATTTGCATAAATGGCCATCCACGCGAGCGCGTGCACGACGCGAACGCGTCGTATGAAAATTTGGCTCCCAAGCCAAGCGAACAGAAAGTCACGCGGGCACGCGGCTGGCTTCGCGCGAATCGCACAAAATCCAGGGCACGTGGATGCGTGCCTGACGCTAACGCGTCATTATGAAGAATGCGCGACCTACGCGAACGCGTCGGTTGCGCCACCCAGTTTTCTTTCTCTCTCTCTCCCAATCCCTTTTCTCGCTTATTCTTTTATCCTCTTCTTTTTCTTTCTTCATAATAATTTATCTCTTTCTATTTTCAGTTCTTCTTTGCTTGAGGACAAGCAAACTTTTAAGTTTGGTGTTGACGCTTCGCTTAGAAGTTTTCTGTTTATTCCTATGGCACCAAAAGGGAGGTAAATCATCTTCACTGAGGAGCACAACCTGAAGAATAAACGACTGCTAGGATAACTAAGGTGGTTCATTCCTTTCATTTTTTATTCCTCCCCTCTTTGTCTATGTTATGTTCTGGTTTTCTGCTATTTTTCTTTGTTTGTTGCATGATCCTTTATTAGTTAGAATCCTAGGACTAGTTTAGTTCTCCCTATTGCTTTAATTCTGAAAAGATGTCTCATGTATTACTCACTAAGCTTAAATTCAAATAAAAAATACAGGAGTGATATATTGCATGAGAAAGTGGGTTTATATTGAAGAATAGTCTTATTTACTTAAATGTGGTGGTATTTTCTGTGATTCTGAATGCATGACATGAATAGTGCATATTTTTTATAGTGAAGTTTATGAATGTTAAAATTGTTGGTTCTTGAAAGAATGATGAAAAAAGAGAAATGTTATTGATAATCTGAAAAAATCATAAAATTGATTCTTGAAGCAAGAAAAAGCAGTGAAAACTACGAAGCTTGCGAAAAAAATTCAAAAAGAGAAAAAGAAAAAGCAAGCAGAAAAAGCCAATAACCCTTTAAATTAAAAGGCAAAGGATAAAAAGGATCCAAGGCTTTGAGCATTAATGGATAGGAAGGCCCAAAGGAATAAAATCCTGGCCTAAGCAGCTAAATCAAGCTATCCCTAACCATGTGCTTGTGGCGTGAAGGTGTCAAGTAAAGAGCTTGAGACTGAGCGGTTAAAGTCGATCCAAAGCAAAAAGAGTGTGCTTAAGAACTCTGGGCACCTCTAACTGGGGACTCTAGCAAAGCTGAGTCACAATCTGAAAAGGTTCACCCAGTTATGTGTCTGTGGCATTTATGTATCCGGTGGTAATACTGGAAAACAAAATGCTTAGGGTCACGGCTAAGACTCATAAAGTAGCTATGTTCAAGAATCAACATACTGAACTAGGAGAATCAATAACACTATCTGAATTCTGAGTTCTTATGGATGCCAATCATTCTGAACTTCAAAGGATAAAGTGAGATGCCAAAACTGTTCAGGATTGCAGTTGTAAACCCCACTATAAGAAGAGACATGGGCTTAATCGAACTCTCATTCTCATGCAAATTCACATCCTAAGCTTATATTAGTTTTGGTTTCTTGAGGACAAGCAACAGTTTAAGTTTGGTGTTGTGATGCGTGAGCATCTTTTCTATCTTTTCCTAGTGAATTTGTATCTAATTTGTTGAGTTTAATTAAGAATTAATTATATTTTAGCCACTATGGATGCTATTTTGAGTTTTGTGCAATTTTATTTATTTTAGGTAGCATTCGGATGGATTTGATGAAGTTTCTGCAGAGAAAGAGAAGAACCCAAGGAGATGACCAGCGAATACCGACGCGGACGCATGGCTCACGCGACCGCGCGGAATGAAGGAGATCGCAATGATGCGATCGCGTGCCTGACGCGAACGCGTGGACGACGCGGACGCGTCACATGCACCACGTGCAGAAAATGTAGAAAAATGCGGAGGGCGATTTCTGGGCTGTTTTGACCCAGTTCTTAGCCCAGAAATCACAGATTAGAAGCTGCAGAATGGACAAATCAAGTGGTCCCACCCATTAGCTGAAGACTTGTTAATTAATTCGAATTCAAATTCAAATCTTATTTTAGGAAAAGATATTATTTTAATTTTACTTTTAGCAATTTGATTTTTAAAATTATTAGGATTAAAAGGGATCCCAATAAGGTGGTTCCAGAACAACATTCCACAACATTATTCCATAAAAATTTATATTCCGTATTCCATTAGCAACTAATCCTCCACTGTTAAGGTTAGGAGCTCTGTCTATTGTATGGATTGATAATATTATTTTTCTATTTTAATTCATGTTTTGATTTATATTCAATAATTGTTTTCGTTCTTTATTTTATGACTTTGGGTGGAACGGAAGTATGACCCATGTTCTATTTGAGTTCTTATGAAACTTGGAAAATCTCTTTACTTGAACAATAGCTTGAAAACATATTATCCTAAATTTCTAATTGTTTGTATTTAACGGGATACGTGACATATAATCCCTTTATTTTTGGATAATTAGGATTCTTGTGGCATATAAACTAGAATTTGATCATCACCCTCTAATTGGAATTAATTGACCAAGGAATTGGTAGTTGATGAATTTTAGAGGAGACTAGGAAGGTCTAAGGAATTAGGGTCTAGTCACAAATAGTTTGCCATGAATTAAATCTTGCATGATTAAAATAGTTAATAAGAAAAGTCAATCCAGAAAATAGATAACTCTGAAACCTTAACTGTCTTCTCCATATATTATTCCCAACTTAATTACTTGTCCTTCTTTAATATTTTTGCTATTATTTAATGTCTTTGAACTCCCAACACTATTTTCTGTCTGTCTAACTAATCCTATCAAACGCTATTGTTGCTTAATCCATCAATCCTTGTGGGATCGACCCTTACTCACGTAAGGTATTACTTGGTACGACCCGGTGCACTTGCCGGTTAGTAAGTGTGGTTGTAAATTACCGCACCAAATAGTCACGTGGGGGGCACATGCCCCCACTTAAACCCCTTCCTCTTCTTATTCTCTCGAGCTTTCCCTGATCCCTCACTCTCTCTTTTATTTTCATTTCCTTCATACAAATCAACACCAAACCCTCTCTTTTCCTTTATCTCCTCTTCCACTCCATCTTCTTCATTACAAAATCTTCATCCAACCACAACACACTAGATTTCATTTTACTCTTTTATTTTATCTCTATTTTAATATATCATCTATATCCAAAGCAAATTTTTATTTTTCACAACTCCAAATCAAGAAGTTCATACTAATGAGTAAAGGAAGCATTCAACTTTTGAGTTTCTACTATTATTGAGGCTTCAAGGTAACTCTTTCACTCAATAATTAGCTATATCTCAAATTTTTAGCATCCCTATACTTGTGTGTCTAGCAAAATCCGAAATTAGGATTATTAGGATTAGGAAATTTGGGGCTTTTGTCAAAGTGAGTAAGAATGTGTTAATTGACTACCTTAGTAGCTCACAAATATCATTATTGTCATATTTCTAGAGTTGTAGAGTGACTGGACATCATGTGATAGGTCAGTGGTGCGCTCAGAGTTGCTTACGGTTCCTTAAGAATCAAGCTGTGAGTGGATATTATGTCTATAATTATTTTTAAATATATTATTATCAATATTTATATTGAATAATTATTTTTGGAGTTTGAAAAGATTTTATTATTGTGATTTTTGAATTTTTGAAATAAATGTTGATTTGTGAAACTTATAATTTTATAAAAATACACACGAGACGATATTTATATATTTTGTAAAGCATACATGTTTTCTTATTTGACTCTATTGAATTTTAATTAAATTTTAGTATGCATTCTTATATATGTTTGATTTACTATGGAAATTTAATAATATGTTATAATTATTAGAGATTTGTTATAAATGATTTGGTTTGGATTGGTTTGGGAGACTCTAACTAGAAAATCATAGTTAATGGCGGTTATGACGTTAACTTAGATGCATCTAACTCAGACCTCAGCTAGCAGGGGCATTGCTAGCCCAATGTGTAGGCCACACGTTGGATCTGTTATATCGTACGGGCACACTAGAGGAAAGGACTACCCTTAGAGGTGGAGCCGCCCTAGGTGTGTAGTATTTGATTTGATTTGACTTCTGGAATGAGAACTCCCATTTCAGTTCATCTGCTTAACTACTCATTTATTTGTTTGCATAATTAATTAATATGAATTTCTCATCTCTGAAAAGAAATATAATTTTCAAGGTAAACTTTGTATTGTCTCGTGTGGGTTATAGATATAATGTTTGCTCACTAAGTTGCAAAACTCACCCTATTATATTCTCATATTTTTCAGATACATGAGACATTTCAGGTTCCATTCCACCTGTCCCTCAGTAGATCTTAGTCATTTTGGTGAGCGCTTCTTCTTTCCAAGGGCTAAGTAATTATGTAATGAAACATTTGCTCAAAATTTAGATTATGTCAATGCTCCATATGTCACATGCAGGATCTTCGTGTGGGTTATGATATTTTGAATCTTGAATTGTTTAGATAGTAATTATAATTTGGTTATGTAAGACTTATGGATTTGACTATATACTCTAGTTATAAACTTGATATATTGATGAGCGGATAATTTATACGCTTTTTGGCATTGTTTTTAGTATGTTTTTAGTAGGATCTAGTTACTTTTAAGGATGTTTTCATTAGTTTTTATGTTAAATTCACATTTCTGGACTTTACTATGAGTTTTTGTGTTTTTTCTGTGATTTCAGGTATTTTCTGGCTGAAATTGAGGGACTTGAGCAAAAATCAGATTCAGAGGTTGAAGAAGGACTGCTGATGCTGTTGGATTCTGACCTCCCTGCACTCAAAGTGGATTTTCTGGAGCTATAGAACTCGAAATGGCGCGCTTCCAATTGCGTTAAAAAGTAGACTTCCAGGGCTTTCCAGCAATATATAATAGTTCATACTTTGGCCAATAATAGATGATGTAAACTGGTGTTCAACGCCAACTTTCTGCCCAAATCTGGCGTCCAGCGCCAGAAAAGGAGCCAAAACCAAAGTTGAACGCCCAAACTGGCACAAAAGCTGGCGTTCAACTCTAAAAAGGACCTCTACACGTGCAACACTCAAGCTCAGCCCAAGCACACACCTAGTGGGCCCCGGAAGTGGATTTATGCATCAATTACTTACTTCTGTAAACCCTAGTAGCTAGATTATTATAAATAGGACCTTTTACTATTGTATTAGGCATCTTTGATCAGTTGTATGCTATCTTAGATCACGTTTAAGGGCTGGCCTCTCGGCCATGCCTGGACTTTCACTTATATATTTTTAACGGTAGAGTTTCTACACTCCATAGATTAAGGTGTGGAGCTCTGCTGTTCCTCAAAGATTAATGCAAAGTACTATTGTTTTTTATTCAATTCATCTTGTTTCGCTTCTAAGATATTCATTCGTACTTCAATCTGAATGTGATGAACGTGACAATCATCATCATTCCCTATGAACGCGTGCCTGACAACCACTTCTGTTCTACCTTCGACTGAATGAGTATCTCTTAGATCTCTTAATCAGAATCTTCGTGGCGTAAGCTAAAATGATGGCGGCATTCAAGAGAATCCGGAAAGTCTAAACCTTGTCTGTGGTATTCCGAGTAGGATTCAATGAATGAATGACTGTGACGAGCTCCAAACTCGCGATTGCTGGGCGTTAGTGACAGACGCAAAATGATAGTAAATCCTATTCCAGCATGATCGAGAACCGACAAATGAATAGCCGTGCCGTGACAGGGTGCGTTGACCATTTTCACTGAGAGGATAAGATGAAGCCATTGACAAGGGTGATGCCTCCAGACGATTAGCCGTGCCGTGACAGGGCATTTGGATCATTTTCCCGAGAGAAGACCGAAAGTAGCCATTGACAATGGTGATGTATCACATAAAGCCAGCCATGGAAAGGAGTAAGACTGATTGGATGAAGATAGCAGGAAAGCAGAGGTTCAGAGGAACGAAAGCATCTCTATTCGCTTATCTGAAATTCTCACCAATGAATTACATAAGTATTTCTATCCCTATTCTATTATTTATTTTCGAAAACCCATTACTGTTTTATATCCGCCTGACTGAGATTTACAAGGTGACCATAGCTTGCTTCATACCGACAATCTCCGTGGGATTCGACCCTTACTCACGTAAGGTATTACTTGGACGACCCAGTGCACTTGCTGGTTAGTTATGCGAAGTTGTGAAGATATGTTTAGACCATGGTCCTGTGCATCCGTTTTTGGTGCCATTGCCAGGGAATCAATTTCGAACAACAATTCACAACCTGAGTAGCAATTTCGCATACCAAGTTTTTGGCGCCGTTGCCGGGGATTGTTCGAGTTTGGACAACTGACGGTTCATCCTGTTGCTCAGATTAGGTAATTTTCTTTTTTGTTTTGTTTTCAAAAAGTTTTTTCAAAAAAATCTTTCAAAAATTTTCTCACCTATTTTCGAAAAAAATTTTAGATTCAAAATTTTTAAGAATGAATTCTAGTGTTTCATGAAGCATGTGAAGCCTGGCTGGCTGTAAAGCCATGTCTAAATTCTTTTGGACTGAGGCTTCCAACCATCAGCTGTTATATGACTGTAGGGTATGTCAGGCATGTTGGTAGCACAAATTGCGAATCACACTTTTCACAACTCGTACCACTAACCAGCAAGTGCACTGGGTCGTCCAAGTAATACCTTACGTGAGTAAGGGTCGAATCCCACAGAGATTGTTGGTTTGAAGCAATCTATGGTTATCTTGTAAATCTTAGTCAGGAAGTCAACTATGTTTATCAATTGAATTGTGAGTAACCAGTAGAGCATAAATTAAAAGTTACTTGTTGTGCAGTAATGGAGAATATGTTGGAGTTTTGGAGATGCTTTGTCTTCTGAATCTCTGCTTTCCTCTGTCTTCTGATTCACGCACGCACGTCCTCCTATGGCAAGCTGTGTGTTGGTGGATCACCGTTGTCAATGGCTACCTTCCATCCTTCCAGTGAAAACTACGCTCACGCGCTCTGTCACAGCACGGCTAATCACCGGTTGGTTCTCGATCCGGTTGGAATAGGATTTACTATCCTTTTGCGTCTGTCACTAACGCCCAGCCTTCAGGAGTTTGAAGCTCGTCACAGTCATTCAATCCTTGAATCCTACTCGGAATACCACAGACAAGGTTTAGACTTTCCGGATTCTCATGAATGCCGCCATCAGTTCTAGCTTATACCACGGAGATTCTGATTAAGGAACCTAAGAGATACTCATTCAATCGGATATAGAACGGAGGTGGTTGTCAGGCACACGTTCGTGGTTTGAGGAAGGTGATGAATGTCACAGATCATCACCTTCATCACAGCTAAGCGCGAATGAACATCTTAGATAGGAACAAGCGTGTTTGAATGGAAAACAGAAATACTTGCATTAATTCATCGAGACACAGCAGAGCTCCTCACCCCCAACAATGGGGTTTAGAGACTCATGCCGTCAGAGAATACAAAGTTTTGATCTGAAATGTCATGAGATACAAAATAAGTCTCTAAAAGTTGTTTAAATACTAAACTAGTAGCCTAGGGTTACAAAATATGAGTGGACTATGATGGATGATGCAGATATCCACTTCTGGGGCCCACTTGGTGTGCCGGGGCCCACTTGGTGTGTGCTGGGGCTGAGATTTCGTGCAGAGGCCATTTGTGGAGTTGAACGCCAGTTTTTATGCCAGTTTGGGCGTTCAACTCCAGTTTTTGATCCTTTTCTGGCGCTGAACGCCAGAATTGGGCAGAGAACTGGCGTTGAACGCCAGTTTACGTCATCTATCCTTGTGCAAAGTATGGACTATTATATATTTCTGGAAAGCCCTGGATGTCTACTTTCCAACGCAATTGGAAGCACGCCATTTCGAGTTCTGTAGCTCTAGAAAATCCACTTTGAGTGCAGGGAGGTCAGAATCCAACAGCATCAGCAGTCCTTTTTCAGCCTGAATCAGATTTTTACTCAGCTCCTTCAATTTCAGCCAGAAAAATACCTGAAATTACAGAAAAACACACAACTCATAGTAAAGTCCAGAAATATGAATTTTTCCTAAAAACTACTAGAAATAGACTAAAAACTAACTAAAACATACTCTAAACTATATGAAATTATCCTCAAAAAGCGTATAAAATATCCGCTCATCACAACACCAAACTTAAACTGTTGCTTGTCCTCAAGCAACTAGACAAATAAAATAGAAGACTAATAGGTTGAGAAGCAATAATATCTCAGAGTTTTTGTTTGAAGCTCAGATTCTAATTAGATGAGCGGGACTAGTAGCTTTTTGCTTCTGAACAGTTTTGGCATCTCACTTTATCCATTGAAGCTCAGAGTGATTGGCATCTATAGGAACTCAGAATTCAGATAGTGTTATTGATTCTCTTAGTTCAGTGTGATGATTCTTGAACACAGCTTCTTGATGAGTCTTGGCCGTGGCCCTAAGCACTTTGTTTTCCAGTATTACCACCGGATACATAAATGCCACAGACACATAATTGGGTGAACCTTTTCAGATTGTGACTCAGCTTTGCTAAAGTCCCCAATTAGAGGTGTCCAGAGTTCTTAAGCACACTCTTCTTTTTGCTCTGGACCTTGACTTTAACCGCTCAGTCTCAAGTTTTCACTTGACACCTTCACGCCACAAGCACATGGTTAGGGACAGCTTGGTTTAGCCGCTTAGACCAGGATTTTATTCCTTTAGGCCCTCCTATCCACTGATGCTCAAAGCCTTGGGATCCCTTTTATTTGCCCTTGCCTTTTGGTTTTAAGGGTTACTGGCTTTTTCTGCTTGCTTTTTTTTTTTTTTCTGCAAGCTTTGTTCTTTGCTGCTTTTTCTTGCTTCAAGAATCATTTTTATGATTTTTCAGATTATCAATAACATGTCTCATGTTCATTATTCTTTCGAGAGCCAACATATTTAACAGTCTTAAACAACAAATTCAAAAGACATATGCACTGTTCAAGCATTCATTCAGAAGACAGAAAGCATTGCCACCACATTTAACCAATTAGAATTTGTTTTATTTAAACTCGAGATTTTATTGCTTCTTATTCAAAAGATCTACTATTTTATTCATGTTTAATGATGATGAGAAAAATAAACTATAGCTTAATTGGAGATAAAATCAAAATAGATACTAATTACTACTATATGACTTCTAAGGTACTTTTCTAAGGACACTGTCACGGAGTTAAGGCAGAAATTGGAAATTAACAACCTTTATTCTGGGGGTATGGGGGTTCCTCTGATCCTTGGGAGACTTGGTATCACAGAAGATTTTTGGCGCTTCAGTTCCCTTAAGTCACGTCCCTGCTCCTCTTGTTCTTTGAGCATATGGGTCAGCATTTGACTGTGTTCCTTCTGTTGTTTTATTATTTGCTCCATAGCTTCCTGTATCTTGTTGACAGACGTCTCAAGATGTTCCCAATATTCTGCTTGAGGAATCTCTGGGAGGAATTCCTGTGCTCTTTTCTTTATAGGATCCTCCTGTGCTTGTTGTCTCTCCATTGATGCTTTGGTGATTGACTTTTCAATTAGGATATATTCAGTTATTCCCATCTTGACTCCAGCGTCCTTGCAGAGCAGAGAAATCACGCTTGGATAAGCCAACCTGGCCTCTCTTGAATTTTTGTTAGCAATCTTATAGAGCTCTGTTGAAATCAGCTGATGAACCTCCACTTCCTTTCCCATCATGATGCAATGAATCATCACTGCTCTTTTAACTGTGACTTCAGAACGGTTGCTGGTGGGCAACAGAGAACGCCCAATGAAGTCCAGCCATCCTCTGGCAACTGGTTTGAGATCCTCCCTTTTGAGTTGATTTGGGACGCCCTTTGTGTTGGTGGTCCACCTGGCTCCAGGAATACAGATGTCCTCTCCAATTTTATCCAGGCCAATGTCTGCTCTCATCATCCTCCTGTTGAAAGAGTCTGGATCATCCTTTAGCTGAGGTAGCTTTAGTATCTCTCTGATCTTGTCAGGGGTGGTATGAACAATTTTTTCCCTGACCATGGTCCGAAATTCGTAGCAGGCTGTTCCAGATAGTCTTTGCTTGTCAGTCTGCCACATATTAGCATAGAACTTCTGGACCATGTTCCTTCCTACTTTCGTTTCAGGATTAGCTAGGACTTCCCAGTTCCTGATTCGAATTTGCTCCTGGATCTCCGGATATTCATCTTCTTTCAGATCGAATCTAACTTCCGGGATCACTGATCTCAGACCCATTACTTTAAGATAATGGTCTGAATGTTCTTTAGATAAGAACTTCCCTTGATTCCAAAGTGGTTTTGGAACGCTCTCTTTCTTGTCTCTAGGAGTGTATTGTTTCCCTTTGGGAGCCATGATCTTAGTGATTTCGGAAAAACACACCAAACTTAGAGGTTTGCTTGTCCTCAAGCAAAAGAAAAGAAAGGAGAGGGATAGAAGGAGATTGAGTAGCACTTGTTGATGAAGGAGGGGGAGGCCGAACCCAATTTAAAGGGGGGGGGGAGGGGTGGATTTTCGAAAAATTGGAGGAGATAAGATAAAAAGATTGAGTTGAAAAAGATAAGATAGAAGATATAGTTTAATTTTGAAAAGATAGGATAGATTTTTGAAAAAGATAATTCTGGATTTTGAAAAAAGATAATATGAAAAAGATATTGAAAAAGATATGGATTAGTTGAAAAGATTTTTGAGTGAAAAAGATAGATTTTGAAAAAGATAGATTTTTCAGAAAAGATTTTGAAAAGAGTTGGATTGAATTTGGAAAGATGGATTTTTAGAAATCAAGGTTTTTAGAAATCAGGGTTCTTGATATGTTTATGTAAAAATCATGCATTGAAGCATAAAATTTGAAATTAAAATGGAAATACATGTGGGATTGCTTGGATTTGGCTCCTTCCTGTCCTCCTGGCGTTTGAACGCCCAAACACTGCCTGTTTTGGGCGTTCAGCGCCCAAATGCTGGTCTCCTGGGCGTTCAGCGCCCAGTTGCTGCCATTCCTGGCGTTCAACACCCAGTGGGTGGCCCTTTCTGGCATTGAACGCCCAATTGCTGCCATTACTGGCGTTCAGCGCCCAGTGGGTGGCCATTTTGGGCGCTGAACGCCCAAAATGCCCCTTTACTGGCGTTTTCTTGCCATTGAGCTCTTTTTCTCTGTTTTGTGTGCTGATTCCTTCTGTAACCCTGTAAACTTATACAAATGATTTTGTACCTTAGTGTCAGTGAACTTTATATAAACAAATAAAAATAAAAATAGGGCAAAAATGCTTAGAGGATTGATGCCCCATGGCTGGGTTGCCTCCCAGCAAGCGCTTCTTTATTGTCTTTAGCTGGACCTTGCTGAGCTTTTAATCTAGCTGCAACCTTGAGCATTCCTGCTCAGTGTTGCCTTCAAGATAATGCTTGAGTCTCTGTCCATTGACAATGAACTTCTTATCAGAATCAATATCTTGAAGCTCCACATAACCATATGGTGACACACTTGTAATCACGTATGGTCCCCTCCACCGGGATTTCAGTTTCCCGGGGAATAGCCTGAGTCTAGAGTTAAACAACAGGACCTTCTGTCCTTGTTCAAAGATTCTAGGTGACAGCTTTCTGTCATGCCATTTTTTTTATTTTTCTTTATAAAGTTTGGCATTTTCGAAAGCTGTGAATCTGAATTCCTCTAGCTCATTTAGCTGGAGCAATCGTTTTTCTCCTGCTAATTTGGCATCTAAATTTAGGAATCTGGTTGCCCAATAAGCTTTATGTTCCAGTTCCACGGGCAGGTGACATGCCTTACCATACACAAGTTGGTATGGGGAGGTCCCTATAGGGGTCTTGAATGCTGTTCTGTAAGCCCACAGAGCATCATCCAAGCTCCTTGCCCAATCCTTTCTACGGGTATTTACTGTCCGTTCCAGGATTCTCTTTAATTCTCTGTTAGAGACTTCAGCTTGCCCGTTGGTTTGTGGATGATATGGAGTGGCCACTTTGTGGCGAATTCCATACCGAACCATGGCAGAGTAAAGCTGTTTATTGCAGAAGTGAGTGCCCCCATCACTGATTAACACTCTAGGGACACCAAACCTGCTAAAGATATGTTTCTGGAGGAACTTCAGCACTGTTTTAGTATCATTGGTGGGTGTGGCAATAGCCTCAACCCATTTTGATACATAGTCAACTGCCACCAGAATATAAGTGTTTGAGTATGATGGTGGGAAAGGTCCCATGAAGTCAATTCCCCATACATCAAACAACTCTATTTCCAAGATTCCTTATTGAGGCATGGCGTAACCATGAGGCAGATTACCAGCTCTTTGGCAACTGTCACAATTACGTACAAACTCTCGGGAATCTTTATAGAGTGTGGGCCAATAGAAGCCACATTGGAGGACCTTGGTGGCTGTTCGCTCACCTCCGAAATGGCCTCCATATTGAGATCCGTGGCAATGCCATAGGATTCTCTGTGCTTCCTCTCTGGGGACACACCTACGGATAATTCCGTCTGCACATCTCTTAAAGAGATAGGGTTCATCCCACAAGTAGTACTTTGCATCAGTAACTAATTTCTTCTTTTGTATTCTATTGTACTCCTTGGGTATGAACCTTGCAGCTTTATAGTTTGCAATATCGGCAAACCATGGTGCTTCCTGAATGGCAAATAGATGCTCATCAGGGAACGTCTCAGAGATCTCAAGAAAGGGGAGGGACGTCCCTTTCACTGGCTCTATCCGGGACAGATGATCAGCCACTTGGTTCTCTGTCCCTTTTCTGTCTCTTATTTCTATATCAAACTCTTGCAGAAGCAATACCCATCTGATGAGCCTGGGTTTTGAATCCTGCTTTGTGAGTAGATATTTAAGAGCAGCATGGTCAGTATACACAATCACTTTTGATCCTACTAAGTAGGATCTGAACTTGTCAATGGCGTAAACCACTGCAAGTAATTCCTTTTCTGTGGTTGTGTAATTTTTCTGGGCATCATTTAAAACGCGACTGGCATAATAAATGACATGCAGAAGCTTGTCATGCCTCTGTCCCAATACTGCACCAATGGCATGATCACTGGCATCACACATTAACTCAAATGGCAATGTCCAGTCTGGTGCAGAAATGACTGGTGCTGTGACCAGCTTAGCTTTCAGCGTTTCAAACGCCTGCAGGCATGCTGCGTCAAACACAAATGGCGTGTCAGCAGCTAGCAGATTGCTTAGAGGTTTTGCGATTTTTGAAAAATCCTTTATAAACCTCCTATAGAATCCTGCATGCCCCAGAAAGCTTCTGATTGCCTTAACATTGGCAGGTGGTGGTAATTTTTCAATTACCTCTATTTTTGCTTGATCCACCTCTATTCCCTTGTTTGAGATTTTATGCCCAAGAACAATTCCTTCAGTCACCATGAAGTGACACTTTTCCCAGTTTAAAACTAGGTTGGTTTCTTGGCATTTTTTCAGAACAAGTTTCAGGTGATCAAGACAGGAGCTGAATGAGTCTCCATATACTGAGAAGTCATCCATGAAGACTTCCAGAAATTTTTCCACCATGTCAGAGAAAATAGAGAGCATGCATCTCTGGAAGGTTGCAGGTGCATTGCATAGCCCAAAGGGCATCCTTCTATAAGCAAACACTCCGGATGGACATGTGAATGCTGTTTTCTCTTGATCCTGGGGATCTACTGTAATCTGGTTATAGCCTGAGTAGCCATCCAAAAAGCAGTAGTAATCATGACCTGCTAGTCTCTCTAGCATCTGGTCTATGAATGGTAAAGGAAAATGATCCTTTCTGGTGGCTGTATTGAGTCTTCTGTAGTCAATACACATGCGCCACCCTGTAACTGTTCTTGTAGGAACCAGTTCATTTTTTCATTATGAATTACTGTCATGCCTCCCTTTTTTGGGACGACTTGAACAGGGCTCACCCAGGGGCTATCAGAAATGGGATAAATAATCCCAGCCTCTAGTAATTTGGTGACCTCTTTCTGCACCACTTCCTTCATGGCTGGATTTAGCCGCCTCTGTGGTTGAACCACTGGTTTGGCATTATCTTTCAATAGGATTTTGTGCAAGCATCTAGCTGGGCTTATGCCCTTAAGGTCACCTATGGACCACCCAAGAGCTGTCTTGTGTGTCCTTAGCACTTGAATAAGTGCTTCCTCTTCCTGTGAATTTAAAGCAGAGCTTATGATCACTGGAAAAGTGTCACCTTCTCCTAGAAATGCATATTTCAAGGATGGTGGCAGTGGCTTGAGCTCTGGTTTAGGAGGTTTTTCTTCTTTCAGAAGAAAGTTCAGAGGCTCTTTCATGTCCCCTGAATCCTCCAAATCAGGCTGAACATCTTTAAAGATGTTTTCCAACTCTGATTCGAGACTCTCAGCCATGTTGATCTCTTCTACCAAAGAGTCAATAAGGTCAACTTTCATGCAGTCTGTTGATGTGTCTGGATGCTGCATGGCTTTGACAGCGTTCAACTTGAACTCGTCATCGTTGACTCTCAGGGTTATTTCCCCCTGCTGGACGTCAATGAGGGATCGTCCAGTTGCTAGGAAAGGTCTTCCTAGAATGAGAGTAGCACTCTTGTGCTCCTCCATTTCCAGCACAACAAAGTCAGTGGGAAAGGCGAATGGCCCAACTCTGACAATCATGTCCTCAATCACGCCTGATGGGTATTTAGTGGAACCATCAGCAAGTTGGAGACATATCCGGGTTGGTTTAACTTCTTCAGTTAAGCCAAGCTTCCTGATAGTGGATGCAGGTATTAGGTTGATGCTTGCCCCAAGATCGCATAAAGCTGTCTTGGTGCAATCACCTTCTAATATGCATGGTATCAGAAAACTCCCAGGGTCTTTAAGCTTTTCAGGAAAGCTTTTCAGAATGACTGCACTGCATTCTTCAGTGAGGAGAACTCTTTCTGTTTCTCTCCACTCCTTTTTATGACTCAAGATCTCTTTCATGAACTTGGCATAAGAAGGTATTTGCTCAAGTGCCTCTGCAAATGGAATCTTTATTTCAAGAGTCCTCAGATAATCTGCAAAGCGAGCAAATTGCTTATCCTGCTCCTCTTTCCGGAGTTTTTGAGGATAAGGTATCTTGGCTTTATATTCCTCAACCTTAGTGGTTAAAGAAGCCTTTTTAGAGGGGTTGTTATCAGCACTTGTGTGTGTCTGATCCCTCACTGGCAATTGAATACCAGAGTCAGAAGCTGGAGTGACGTTAGACGCCAACTCACTGTCTGTTCCTGGCGCCTGAACGCCAGAAATGTGCCCCTGTTGGGCGTTCAACGCTGGATTCTGCCCCATTTGTGGCGTTGAACGCCAATCCTGCCTTGTTTCTGGCGCTGAACGCCAGTTTTGGGCATGGTCTGGGCGTTCAGCGCCAGCCTTCCACCCATTTTCTGGCGTTTTAGTGCCAGAATTATTTTTTCCTGGGCTCTTACTGTCCTCATGGGAATCTTTGGTGGGGTGCTCATTTCTTGAATTTTTGATGCCTTGAGGTGGGGTATTTAATGTTTTCCCACTTCTTAATTGAACTGCTTGGCATTCTTCTGCTATTTGCTTTGATAGCTGCTGCTTTGTTTGCTTAAACTGTTCTTCCATATGTATATTAGCTATCCTTGTCTCCTGTAACCTGTCTTTGAATTCAGCTAGCTGTTTTGTTAGAAAATCTAATTGCTGATTGAATTCAGCAGCTTGTTTTACAGTACTGAATTCAGCAGTTACTGTTTTAACCTCTTCATTCATGGAAGGGTTGCTGCTTAGATACAGATGCTGATTCCTGGCAACTGTATCAATGAGCTCTTGAGCTTCTTCAATTGTCTTTCTCATATGGATAGATCCACCAGCTGAGTAATCTAAAGACATCTGAGCTCCTTCTGCAAGCCCATAGTAGAAGATGTCTAACTGAACCCACTCTGAAAACATTTCAGAGGGGCATTTTTGTAGCATCTCTCTGTATCTCTCCCAGGCATCATAAAGAGATTCATTATCTCCTTGTTTAAAGCCTTGGATGTCCAGCCTTAGCTGTGTCATCCTTTTTGGAGGGAAATATTGATTCAGGAATTTTTCTGTCAACTGTTTCCATGTTCTTATGCTGGCCTTAGGTTGGTTATTTAACCACCTCTTAGCTTGATCTTTTACAGCAAATGGAAACAGTAATAGTCTGTAGACATCCTGATCTATTTCCTTATCATGTACTGTGTCAGCAATTTGTAAAAATTGTGCCAGAAACTCTGTAGGTTCTTCCTGTGGAAGACCGGAATACTGGCAACTTTGCTGCACCATGATAATGAGCTGAGGATTCAACTCAAAGCTACAAACTCCAATGGAGGCTATGCAGATGCTACTCCCATATGAAGCAGTAGAGGGGTTAGAATATGACCCCAAAGTCCTCCTGGACTGTCCATCTCCACTTATGTCCATGATGGATATGTGGATATAACTTGGACTGATTTATCTTTTTATTTATTTTATTTTATAAGAAGTAAATACTTAAATAAAATAAAATAACTAAAAAGAATTTGAATTTTGAAAATTTTTTTTTTTCGTAAAAAAAATAAAAATTAATTAGTTAAAAAAAAAAAGAAGAAATTTTTGAAAAAGAAGGAAGCTATTTTCGAAAATTAGGGAGAGAGAGAGTTAGTTAGGTAGTTTTGAAAAAGTTAAGAAACAAACAAAAAGTTAGTTAGTTAGTTGAAACAAATTTTGAAAAGATAAGAAGTTAGGAAGTTAGAAAAGATATTTTAAAAAGATATTTTTGAATTTAGTGAGGAGAGAGAAAAACAATAAGATAGTACTAGATTTAAAATTTTTAGATCTAATGCTCCTTGTTTTTCGAAAATTTTGGAGGGAAAACACCAAGGAACACCAAACTTAAAAATTTTAAGATCAAGACACAAGGAAAACTCAAGAACACTTTGAAGACTCACAAGAACACAAGAACATGAAGGAAGAACACCAAACTTAAAATTTTTTTGAAAACCAAACAAAATTTTCGAAAATCAAAGGGAAATCAACAAGAAAACACCAAACTTAAAGTTTGGCACAAGATTTAATAGAAAAAAATATTTTTGAAAAAGAATGTTTTGAAAAGAGTATAAAAGATTCTAACCCAATCAAATTAATGTTCTAGCCAAATGAGTTATGGGACCTTATTTTAAGAAAGATTATTTTTGAAAACACCAAACTTAAAGTTTGGCACAGGATTTAATAGAAAAATTATTTTTGAAAAAGGTTTTTAAAAAATATGATAGCCAATTATCATGAACATAAACACCACGCTCTAACTAACTGAGTTATAAATTTAAAGTGTTTTAACAAGGGATAAATAATAAAAGACTCTAAACCAAAAAGAAATATTTTTTTCCTAATCTAAGCAACAAAATAATCCGTCAGTTGTCCAAACTCGAACAATCCCCGGCAACGGCGCCAAAAACTTGGTAGCACAAATTGCGAATCACACTTTTCACAACTCGTACCACTAACCAGCAAGTGCACTGGGTCGTCCAAGTAATACCTTACGTGAGTAAGGGTCGAATCCCACGGAGATTGTTGGTTTGAAGCAATCTATGGTTATCTTGTAAATCTTAGTCAGGAAGTCAACTATGTTTATCAATTGAATTGTGAGTAACCAGTAGAGCATAAATTAAAAGTTACTTGTTGTGCAGTAATGGAGAATATGTTGGAGTTTTGGAGATGCTTTGTCTTCTGAATCTCTGCTTTCCTCTGTCTTCTGATTCACGCACGCACGTCCTCCTATGGCAAGCTGTGTGTTGGTGGATCACCGTTGTCAATGGCTACCTTCCATCCTTCCAGTGAAAACTACGCTCACGCGCTCTGTCACAGCACGGCTAATCACCGGTTGGTTCTCGATCCGGTTGGAATAGGATTTACTATCCTTTTGCGTCTGTCACTAACGCCCAGCCTTCAGGAGTTTGAAGCTCGTCACAGTCATTCAATCCTTGAATCCTACTCGGAATACCACAGACAAGGTTTAGACTTTCCGGATTCTCATGAATGCCGCCATCAGTTCTA
The DNA here is from genome assembly GCF_059453495.1 of Arachis ipaensis. Lineage (NCBI taxonomy): Eukaryota > Viridiplantae > Streptophyta > Magnoliopsida > Fabales > Fabaceae > Arachis > Arachis ipaensis. The sequence goes on along the minus strand of NC_142437.1, from coordinate 90,296,293 downwards.
GCTTATACCACGGAGATTCTGATTAAGGAACCTAAGAGATACTCATTCAATCGGATATAGAACGGAGGTGGTTGTCAGGCACACGTTCGTGGTTTGAGGAAGGTGATGAATGTCACAGATCATCACCTTCATCACAGTTAAGCGCGAATGAACATCTTAGATAGGAACAAGCGTGTTTGAATGGAAAACAGAAATACTTGCATTAATTCATCGAGACACAGCAGAGCTCCTCACCCCCAACAATGGGGTTTAGAGACTCATGCCGTCAGAGAATACAAAGTTTTGATCTGAAATGTCATGAGATACAAAATAAGTCTCTAAAAGTTGTTTAAATACTAAACTAGTAGCCTAGGGTTACAAAATATGAGTGGACTATGATGGATGATGCAGATATCCACTTCTGGGGCCCACTTGGTGTGCCGGGGCCCACTTGGTGTGTGCTGGGGCTGAGATTTCGTGCAGAGGCCATTTGTGGAGTTGAACGCCAGTTTTTATGCCAGTTTGGGCGTTCAACTCCAGTTTTTGATCCTTTTCTGGCGCTGAACGCCAGAATTGGGCAGAGAACTGGCGTTGAACGCCAGTTTACGTCGTCTATCCTTGTGCAAAGTATGGACTATTATATATTGCTGGAAAGCCCTGGATGTCTAATTTCCAACGCAATTGGAAGCACGCCATTTCGAGTTCTGTAGCTCCAGAAAATCCACTTTGAGTGCAGGGAGGTCAGAATCCAACAGCATCAGCAGTCCTTTTTCAGCCTGAATCAGATTTTTACTCAGCTCCTTCAATTTCAGCCAGAAAAATACCTGAAATTACAGAAAAACACACAACTCATAGTAAAGTCCAGAAATATGAATTTTTCCTAAAAACTACTAGAAATAGACTAAAAACTAACTAAAACATACTCTAAACTATATGAAATTATCCTCAAAAAGCGTATAAAATATCCGCTCATCACATGTCATGTCTGAATTACATGCTGAAACTTGGCTGGCCATTGGCCATGTCTAGTGTTTTGGACCGGAGCTTTCATTGAAAGCTTGGCTGGCTAGTGAGCCATGTCTAATTCCTGGACTGAAGCTTTAGACTAACATGGCAAGATTCCTGGAATTCATATTAAAAATTTTGGAATCCTTATTTTTCTTTCTTTATAAATAATTTTCGAAAAATATAAAATAAAAATCCAAAAAAATTAGAAAATCATAAAAATCAAAAAAATATTTTGTGTTTCTTGTTTGAGTCTTGAGTCATGTTATAAGTTTGGTGTCAATTGCATGTGCATCTTACATTTTTCGAAAATTCTCATGCATTCATAATGTTCTTCATGATCTTCAGCATCTTGCATTTTTCGAAAATTCTCATGCATTCATAGTGTTCTTCATGATCTTCAAGTTGTTCTTGGTAAGTCTTCTTGTTTGATCTTTGCATTTGCATGTTTTGTGTCTTTTCTTGTTTTTCATATGCATTCTTGAATTCTTAGTGTCTAAGCATTAAAGAATTATAAGTTTGGTGTCTTGCATGTTTTCCTTGCATTAAAAATTTTTCAAAAAATATGTTCTTGGTGTTCATCTTGACATTCATAGTGTTCTTGGTGTTCATCTTGACATTCATAGCATTCATGCCTGCATTCATTGTTCTGATCTAAAAACTTCATGCATTGCATCTTTTTAGTGTTTTTCTCTCTCATCATAAAAATTCAAAAATAAAAAAAATATCTTTCCCTCTTTCTCTCTCATAAATTCGAAAATTAGATTTGACTTTTTTCAAAAAATTTTAAAATCTAGTTGTTTTTATGAGTCAAATCAAATTTTCAATTTAAAAATCTCATCTTTTTCAAAATCTTTTTCAAAAATCAAATCTTTTTCAAATTTCTTAGTTATTTTCAAAAATTCCAAAAATATTTTTCAAAAATCTTTTTCTTAATTTTACATCAAATTTTCGAAAATAACATCACCAATTAATGTTTTGATTCAAAAATTTCAAGTTTGTTACTTACTTGTGAAGAAAGATTCAAACTTTAAGTTCTAGAATCATATCTTGTGATTTCTTGTGAATCAAGTCATTAATTGTGATTTTAAAAATCAAATCTTTTTCAAAACTAATTTTTATTATTTCTTTTCAAAAATATCTTCTCATCTTATCTTTTTCAAAAATTTGATTTCAAAATATCTTTTCTAACCTCCTAACTTCTTATCTTTTCAAAATATCTTTTCAAAATTTGTTTCAACTAACTAACTAACTTTTTGTTTGTTTCTCATCTTTTTCAAAACTACCTAACTAACTCTCTCTCTCTCTAATTTTCGAAAATATCTCCCCCTTTTTCAAAATTTCTTTAAACTAATCATTTTATTATTTTTTATTTGAATTTTCGAAAACTACTAACCTTTTTCAAAAACTATTTTCAAAAATCACTAACTCTTTTTCAAAAAAAAAAAATTCGAAAATCCTTCTCCCCCTCTCGCATCTTATTCTATTTATTTATTCATCTACTAACATCTCTCCCTCACCCACCAAAAATCCGAACCCTCTCTCTCTCTTTCTGAGTTCAGATTTTTCTCTTCTTCTTTTCTTCTACTAACAATAAGGAACCTCTTTACTGTGACATAGAGGATTCCTCTTCTTTTCTTTTTCTCTCCTCTTTCTTATGAGCAGGGACAGAGAAAAAGGCATTCTTGTTGAAGCTGATCCAGAACCTGAAAGGACTCTGAAGAGGAAATTAAGAGAAGCTAAATTACAACAATCCAGAGACAACTTGATTGAAAATTTCAAACAAGTAAAGGAGATGGCAGCCAAACCCAACAACAATGCAAGGAGAATGCTTGGTGACTTTACTGCACCAAATTCCAATTTACATGGAAGAAGCATCTCCATTCCTGCCATTGGAGCAAACAACTTTGAACTGAAACCTCAATTAGTTTCTCTGATGCAGCAAAACTGCAAGTTTCATGGACTTCCATCTGAAGATCCTTTTCAGTTCTTAACTGAATTCTTGCAGATCTGTGATACTGTTAAGACTAATGGAGTAGATCCTGAAGTCTACAGGCTCATACTTTTCCCTTTTGCTGTTAGAGACAGAGCTAGAATCTGGTTGGACTCTCAACCCAGAGATAGCCTGAACTCTTGGGATAAGCTGGTCACGACTTTCTTAGCCAAGTTCTTTCCTCCTCAAAAGCTGAGCAAGCTTAAAGTGGATGTTCAAACCTTCAAACAAAAAGATGGTGAATCCCTCTATGAAGCTTGGGAAAGATACAAACAGCTAACCAAAAAGTGTCCTTCTGACATGCTTTCAGAATGGACCATCCTGGATATATTTTATGATGGTTTATCTGAGCTATCAAAAATGTCATTGGATACTTCTGCAAGTGGATCCATTCACCTAAAGAAAATGCCTGCAGAAGCTCAAGAACTCATTGACATGGTTGCTAATAACCAGTTCATGTACACTTCTGAGAGGAATCCTGTGAATAATGGGACACCTATGAAGAAGGGAGTTCTTGAAGTTGATACTCTGAATGCCATATTGGTTCAGAATAAAATATTGACTCAGCAAGTCAATATGATCTCTCAGAGTCTGAATGGAATGCAAGCTGCATCCAACAGTATTCAAGAGGCTTCTTATGAAGAAGAAGCTTATGATCCTGAGAACCCTGCAATAGCAGAGGTGAATTACTTAGGTGAACCTTATGGAAACACCTATAACTCATCATGGAGAAATCATCCAAATTTCTCATGGAAGGATCAAAAGCCTCAACAAGGCTTTAATAATGGTGGAAGAAACAAGTTTAACAATAATAAACCTTTTCCATCATCCACTCAGCAACAGACAGAGAACTCTGAACAAAATACTTCTAATTTAGCAAACTTAGTCTCTGATCTATCTAAGGCCACTGTGAGTTTCATGAATGAAACAAGGTCTTCCATTAGAAATTTGGAAGCACAAGTGGGCCAACTGAGTAAAAGGATCACTGAAATCCCTCCCAGTACTCTCCCAAGCAATACAGAAGAGAATCCAAAAGGAGAGTGCAAGGCCATTGACATAAGCAAAATGGCTGAACCCAATGAGGGAGAGGAGGACGTGAATCCCAAGGAGGAAGACCTCTTGGGACGTCCAGTGACCAATAAGGAGCTTCCCTCTGAGGAACCAAAGGACTCTGAGGCTCATCTAGAGACCATAGAGATTCCATTGAACCTCCTTATGCCCTTCATGAGCTATGATGAGTATTCCTCTTCTGAAGAGAATGAGGATGTTACTAAAGAGCAAACTGCCAAGTTTCTTGGTGCAATCATGAAGCTGAATGCCAAATTATTTGGCATTGATACTTGGGAAGTTGAACCTCCCTTGTTCATCAATGAACTAAGTGATCTAGATCAACTGACATTGCCTCAGAAGAGACAGGATCCTGGAAAGTTCATAATACCTTGTACTATAGGCACCATGATCTTTAAGGCTCTGTGTGACCTTGGTTCAGGGATAAACCTCATGCCCCTCTCTGTAATAGAGAAACTGGGAATCTATGGGGTGCAAGCTGCTAAAATCTCATTAGAGATGGAAGACAATTCAAGAAAATAGGCATATGGACAAGTAGAGGACGTATTAGTAAAGGTTGAAGGCCTTTACATCCCTACTGATTTCATAGTCCTAGATACTGGAAAGGAAGAGGATGAATCCATCATCCTAGGAAGACCTTTCTTGGCCACAGCAAGAGCTGTGATTGATGTTGACAGAGGTGAAATAGTCCTTCAATGGAATGAGGACTCCCTTGTGTTTAAAACTCAAGGATCTCCCTCTGCAACCATGGAGAGGAAGCATGAAAAGCTTCTCTCAAAGCAGAGTCAACCCAAGCCCCCACAGTCAAACTCTAAGTTTGGTGTTGGGAGGCCACAACCAAACTCTAAGTTTGGTGTTGAACTCCCATATCTAAACTCTAAGTTTGGTGTTGGAGAGTCTCAACAATGCTCTGAACATCTGTGAGGCTCCATGAGAGCCCACTGTCAAGCTATTGACATTAAAGAAGCGCTTGTTGGGAGGCAACCCAATTTTTATTTATCTAACTATATTTTTCTTAGTTATATGTCTTTATAGGTTCATGATCATGAGGAGTCACAAAATAAATATAAAAATTAAAAACGGAATCAAAAACAACAGAAGAAAAATCACACCCTGGAGGAGCATCTGCCTGGCGTTCAACGCCAGAACAGAGCATGGTTCTGGCGCTGAACGCTTAAAATGGGCAGCATTCTGGCGCTGAACGCCCAGAACAAGCATGGTTCTGGCGTTCAACGCCAGAAATGGCTAGTAAATGGGCGTTGAACGCCCAAAATGGGCACCAACCTGGCACTGAACGCCCAGAGTTGTGTGCAAGGGAATTTTACATGCCTAATTGGTGCAGGGATGCAAATCCTTGACACCCCAGGATCTGTGGACCCCACAGGATCCCCACCTACCTCCACTCTTCCCCATAAACCTACCTCATAAACTCTACCTACCTTCAAAATTCAAAACCAATTTCCCACCCAAACCCACCCATATGGCCGAAACCTTTCCCCCCTCCCTTCCCTATATAAAGCCCTCCATTCTTCATCAAATTCACACAACACACCCCTCTACACCCTTCTTGGCCGAAACACTTCCCACTCTCCCTCTCCTTCATTTCTTCTTCTTCTTCATCTATCCTTTCTTTTATTGCTCGAGGGCGAGCAAAATTCTAAGTTTGGTGTGGTAAAAGCATAAGCTTTTTGTTTTTCTATTACCATTGATGGCACCTAAGACCGGAGAATCCTCTAGAAAGGGGAAAGGGAAGACAAAAGCTTCCACACCGAGTCATGGGAGATGGAAAGGTTCATCTCCAAAGACCATCAAGACCACTTCTATGATGTTGTGGCCAAGAAGAAGATGATCCCTGAGGTCCCTTTCAAACTCAAAAGAAATGAGTATCCGGAGATCCGACATGAAATTCAAAAAAGAGGTTGGGAAGTTCTAACAAATCCCATCCAATAAGTAGGCATCCTAATAGTTCAAGAGTTCTATGCTAATGCATGGATCACTAAGAACCATGATCAAAGTAAGAAACCGGATCCAAAGAACTATGTTACAATGGTTCGGGGGAAATACTTAGATTTTAGTCCGGAGAATGTGAGATTGGCGTTTAACTTGCCCATGATGCAAGGAGATGAACGCCCCTACACTAGAAGGGTCAACTTTAATCAAAGGTTGGACCAAGTCCTTATGGACATATGTGTAGAAGGAGCTCAATGGAAGATTGACTCCAAAGGCAAGCCGGTTCAACTAAGAAGATTGGACCTCAAGCCTGTAGCTAGAGGATGGTTGGAGTTCATTCAATGCTCAATTATTCCCACTAGCAACCGGTTTGAAGTTACTATAGACCGGGCCATCATGATCCATAGCATCATGATTGGAGAAGAGGTGGAAGTTCATGAGATTATACCTCAAGAACTCTACAAGGTGGCTGACAAGTCCTCCACTATGGCAAGGTTAGCCTTTCCTCACCTCATTTTCCACCTATGCAATTCAGCTGGGATTGACATAGAGGAAGATATCCTAATTAAAGAGGACAAGCCCATCACTAAGAAAAAGATGGAGCAAGCAAGAGAGCCCATTCATGGAGCTCAAGAAGCGTATGAAGCTCATCACCATGAGATCCCGGAGATGCCTCAAATGCACTTTCCTCCACAAAACTATTGGGAGCAAATCAACACCTCCCTAGGAGAATTGAGTTCCAATATGGGACAACTAAGGGTGGAACATCAAGAGCACTCTATCATGCTTCATGAAATAAGAGAAGATCAAAAAGCAATAAGGGAGGAGCAACAAAGACAAGGAAGAGACATAGAAGAGCTCAAGGACATCATTGGTTCCTCAAGAAGGAAACGCCACCATCACTAAGGTGGATTCATTCCTTGTTCTTATTTCTTCTGTTTTTCGTTTTCTATGTTATGTGCTTATCTATGTTTGTGTCTTCATTACATGATCATTAGTAGTAGTAACTATGTCTTAAAGTTATGAGTGTCCTATGAATCCATCACCTCTCTTAAATGAAAAATGTTTTAATTCAAAAGAACAAGAAGTACATGAGTTTCGAATTTATCCTTGAACTTAGTTTAATTATATTGATGTGGTGACAATGCTTTTTGTTTTCTAAATGAATGCTTGAACAGTGCATATGTCTTTTGAAGTTGTTGTTTAAGAATGTTAAATATGTTGGCTCTTGAAAGAATGATGACTAGGAGACATGTTATTTGATAATCTGAAAAATCATAAAAATGATTCTTGAAGCAAGAAAAAGCAGCAAAGAACAAAGCTTGCAGAAAAAAAAAAGAGAAAAAGAAAAAGCAAGCAGAAAAAACCAATAACCCTTAAAACCAAAAGGCAAGGGTAATAAAAAAGGATCCCAAGGCTTTGAGCATCAGTGGATAGGAGGGCCTAAAGGAATAAAATCCTGGCCTAAGCGGCTAAACCAAGCTGTCCCTAACCATGTGCTTGTGGCGTGAAGGTGTCAAGTGAAAACTTGAGACTGAGCGGTTAAAGTCAAGGTCCAAAGCAAAAAAAAGAGTGTGCTTAAGAACCCTGGACACCTCTAATTGGGGACTTTAGCAAAGCTGAGTCACAATCTGAAAAGGTTCACCCAATTAAGTGTCTGTGGCATTTATGTATCCGGTGGTAATACTGGAAAACAAAGTGCTTAGGGCCACGGCCAAGACTCATAAAGAAGCTGTGTTCAAGAATCATCATACTGAACTAGGAGAATCAATAACACTATCTGAACTCTGAGTTCCTATAGATACCAATCATTCTGAACCTCAATGGATAGAGTGAGATGCCAAAACTATTCAAGAGACAAAAAGCTATAAGTCCCGCTCATTTGATTGGAGCTATGTTTCATTGATAGTTTGGAATTTATAGTATATTCTCTTCTTTCTATCCTATTTGATTTTCAGTTGCTTGGGGACAAGCAACAATTTAAGTTTGGTGTTGTGATGAGCGGATAATTTAAACGCTTTTTGGCATTGTTTTTAGTATGTTTTTAGTAGGATCTAGTTACTTTTAGGGATGTTTTCATTAGTTTTTATGTTAAATTCATATTTCTGGACTTTACTATGAGTTTGTGTGTTTTTTCTGTGATTTCAGGTATTTTCTGGCTGAAATTGAGGGACTTGAGCAAAAATCAGATTCAGAGGTTGAAGAAGGACTGCTGATGCTGTTGGATTCTGACCTCCCTGCACTCAAAGTGGATTTTCTGGAGCTACAGAACTCGAAATGGTGCGCTTCCAATTGCGTTGGAAAGTAGACTTTCAGGGGTTTCCAGAAATATATAATAGTCCATACTTTGGCCAAGAATAGATGACATAAACTGGCGTTCAACGCCAGCTTTCTGCCCAAATCTGGCGTCCAGCGCCAGAAAAGGAGCCAAAACCAGAGTTGAACGCCCAAACTGGCACAAAAGCTGGCGTTCAACTCCAGAAAGGACCTCTACATGTGCAACACTCAAGCTCAGCCCAAGCACACACCTAGTGGGTCCCGGAAGTGGATTTATGCATCAATTACTTACTTCTGTAAACCCTAGTAGCTAGATTATTATAAATAGGACCTTTTACTATTGTATTAGGCATCTTTGATCAGTTGTATGCTATCTTAGATCACGTTTGAGGGCTGGCCTCTCGGCCATGCCTGGACTTTCACTTATGTATTTTTAACGGTAGAGTTTCTACACTCCATAGATTAAGGTGTGGAGCTCTGCTGTTCCTCAAAGATTAATGCAAAGTACTATTGTTTTCTATTCAATTCATCTTGTTTCGCTTCTAAGATATTCATTCGTACTTCAATCTGAATGTGATGAACGTGACAATCATCATCATTCCCTATGAACGCGTGCCTGACAACCACTTCCGTTCTACCTTCGACTGAATGAGTATCTCTTAGATCTCTTAATCAGAATCTTCATGGCGTAAGCTAGAATGATGGCGGCATTCAAGAAAATCCGGAAAGTCTAAACCTTGTCTGTGGTATTCCGAGTAGGATTCAATGAATGAATGCCTGTGACGAGCTCCAAACTCGCGATTGTTGGGCGTTAGTGACAGACGCAAAAGGATAGTAAATCCTATTCCAGCATGATCGAGAACCGACAGATGAATAGCCGTGCCGTGACAGGGTGCGTTGACCATTTTCACTGAGAGGATAAGATGAAGCCATTGACAAGGGTGATGCCTCCAGACGATTAGCCGTGCCGTGACAGGGCATTTGGATCATTTTCCCGAGAGAAGACCGAAAGTAGCCATTGACAATGGTGATGTATCACATAAAGCCAGCCATGGAAAGGAGTAAGATTGATTGGATGAAGATAGCAGGAAAGCAGAGGTTCAAAGGAACGAAAGCATCTCTATTCGCTTATCTGAAATTCTCACCAATGAATTACATAAGTATTTCTATCCCTATTCTATTATTTATTTTTGAAAACCCATTACTGTTTTATATCCGCCTGACTGAGATTTACAAGGTGACCATAGCTTGCTTCATACCGACAATCTCCGTGGGATTCGACCCTTACTCACGTAAGGTATTACTTGGACGACCCAGTGCACTTGCTGGTTAGTTATGCGAAGTTGTGAAGATATGTTTAGACCATGGTCCTGTGCATCCGTTTTTGGTGCCATTGCCAGGGAATCAATTTCGAACAACAATTCACAACCTGAGTAGCAATTTCGCATACCATATATATATATATATATATATATATATATATCGTATTTTGGATATATTTGGTTGTGGATATTATTGGAATATGTTGTTGTTGTTGTCTTTGGAAATGGATGTTTATTATTGATACAGTTAGTTAATATTTATGTTAGTAAGGTCCTAGAAATAGAGGAGATTCTGTCCATTTTTCTGAAAATTTGGTCGTTTGGCTTGCTGAGGGACTTATCCCTTGAGCGCCAGTCATGGCTTGGTTCGAGCCATGACATTTGAACTATTGCATATTTTTTTTCGATGTTGGGTACATAGATTTTCTCCAAATGTTTTTCTCTAAAGTTTGAAGTGGCATTTAGTATCTGTTATTTTGTTTAGTTAATGCATTTAATTTTGTACAAGGTTGGGATGAACTAAAGGGTTGGCATGAATTTTTTTATTATTCTCTATTATTGCATCACGAAGCTGAACTATTCATGGCTGAATAGAACTTTGATAAATTGTTTTAACTAAAATTATTCTGATAATAAGGTTTTTCACCTAGCTTATTTTTTCTATAATTATTCTTAATGCAGATGGATAATTATATGGTAGTCTCTGTATTTAATTATAAGGGTTTTTTAAGAGGAACATAGAGAAGATACTAAGTTATGTTAATGGAAAGGTGCACAGGTTGATATCATGGATTTAGATTTTATTAACTTCTTTGATTTAGAAACTTTTTTAAGGAGTTGGGATATAGAGATTATAAAGGGAAGTACGGGCTTGACATGACTACCTCTGATATGGGAACTAGGCTGCATCTTTTCAAAGGCAATGCTGAGATAAATCAAATGGGGGATAACAATAGGAGAAATAAAGATACTGGCGAATTCTACTTATACTTGATCGTCCAATTAGTGTTTTTAAGGTTGTTGATGATGGGGTGAGGGTTGATGTTGTTTTGAGTGATTCATCATCCTCATCCTCGAATGATGGATATGAGAGTGTAGAAAATGAGGCTTACAAGTCTCTTCTTCCTAGATTTGCAGATTTTGACAATAGTGAGAATAATAAAGCAGAGAGAAAGAAACTTAAAAAGAGAAAGGTTTTACCTAAGAAAAAGACTGTTCAGGGCCCAAAAAGAGTTGACAGAACTGGACCAATTGGTAAGAATAGCGTTAGACGTAGTAGTACAAATAATAAGGTTAAGACACCTAAGGCTATGACTACAAAGAGAAGGAATTCTAAGAAGTACTTTGGAGTAAGAAGAAAACATGTTCTTGGAATGGGCTGGATAAGGACAAAAATAATGGAGATGTAGGTGGCAGTAAAAAAATTAAAAATGGGATCGATTTGAATGATGATGAGAATCCTAATATTGATCAAATTGGTGAAAAAATACTTTTCTTATGAGAAGACTTATGAATATGAAAGTGAGGCATTTAACAGTCCAATGTCATCTGAAGATGAAGATAGGAATTTAATAAATTTTATATCTGATGTATTTATTGAAGAGAATGAGTATGGGGAAGTTGAATTTAAAGTTGGTCAGACATTCATTACCATGAAGGCTTTCAAAAGCGCCTTGAAGGACTGCTTTATATATGAAGGTAATGATATGATGTACTTAAAGAATAAAAAATAGAGAGTAATAACAACATGGTTAATCTTACCTTCATGGAATAGTCATGATGGACGTTTTCAAATAAAAACACCCTATGGTAAGCATAACTATGGGAAGAATTTTGGTAATAACCTTATTGATAGATCATGAGTTACCTTAAAGTCAGTTAAAAAGTTGATCACTCAGCCAGATTTAAAACTTAAGTAAGCCATAGAGTACATGTTTAAGGACCATAATGTCCAATTGAGTGGAAAAATGATTAATAAGGCCTTAAAAGTAGCAACAGAGGAAGTAATTGGTAATGAGCAAGTATATTATGAAAAATTTTGTGATTATTGTAACATCCTAATATTCAAATCTTTATACTCGAATCATAAGTCAATGATAATAAGGTGGTACGACTCTTAAGGTGGATTTATATTACATATATATAGTTGAAAGGAAGTATTAAACGAGAAGCTTGAAAATGAGCAAAATAAAATTGCGAATCAAAAACACTCACGTATCGATGAAAAGAAAGATAAAGCGTGTTTGAAAGTGGTATAAAGTAAAGCATTAAGAAAAGGAAGAACAGAATACAGATATGATATATATATATATATATATATATATATATATATATATATATATATATATATATATATATATATATATATATAAGCATAAGTAAATAGCCACTAGTCATGACCTACGAAGTTTAGGCCGGCTAGGGTTACCGTAATAAAATCAGTTTGACAATAGCATTTTTCTACCTCTCCCAAATATACATCATGACCTCTATAGGCAAGTTCCAAAAGAAATAAATACATACATATAAGTTTTTCAAAATAAATACGGAGAGATTCTAAACAAAAGTAAATCAGAGTCACAAAAATCTTCGCCATCTCTTAGATGAATCACAGCTCACTATTGAATACCTGGACCTGCATTTGAAAAACAAGAGATATATACGGAATGAGAACCTCCGACCCATGGGTTCCTACTTCCTAGTACGATAAAAGTGCCAAATAGATACTGCATAAGGCAACACGAACTCACTAAGCAATCTTAAACTCCATATCCATCTTAAATTATCTCTAATCCATAAATTGGCAACTATCATAAGCAGATTCTAATTCAAACTCAACATTCCTCATACTTTTATCACTCTCCAATAAAATAGAAACTAGCCCTCAACGTCAATCGACATCAGCATGAGGGGCCTCTCAGATAAGCAAACACAATCAATGCAGACAAGGAAATACACAAGTAGGTTCAAATAGAGCAAGTAGCATTTATTTATGTAACATATTCAATTAGGCAAACTAATACAATTAGTAAATTTCAAACAAATCAAATATATGCAAATGATGTATGCCTGCCCTATGGCCGATGACTCTCATCTGTCGCTTATCAAGCCAACCCGACATGTCCGGTAGCAAATCCTGAACAGTCCCTAAGCGCGCATCCCCAAGAGTCTATGCATATATATAATCATTTATCATTCAATCAATCCATCTCATTAAGGGAATTCAGAGAGTTTAAGTACCCGGTCACAACTTGCGTCGAAGGGTCAATAGAATCTTAGATCTCAACTTGGAACAAGTGGAGCCGACCCACTGCATCTACCCAGGAAAATCTGAAACTCAGATAATTTCTCAAATCTCATATCATTTTCGACCGGGAGCAAGTGGGAGCGAGCCACTGTATCTATCCCAGGAGACATAAACTAAACCTGGAGCAAGTGGATCAATGCCACTGCATCTACCCTGACAGGTATATCACAATCAGAATCATGTTCAACATCAATTTCATTATCATTTCATTATCAATCTCATTAACAATATCGTCTACAATCTCTTTTTAATTCATATTTAATCTTGCTTAATCTCATTCATCATCATCATCATCATTCATCATCATAATCAATTATCACATTCATTCTCTTCATACATCACTTCACACTTTGTTCCTCTCTTTCAATTTCATCAACTCATCTCTTTAGTTCTCATTTCTAACTCTTCTATCCTTAATTACACTGGCTCTAGACTCTTATTTTGGTTTTTAAAGGTTTAAAAGGCTCGAAGAATGGTTGAGAGCTTAAAAATTTACTTTTCAAGAAAACAGGTCAAGGATGAATTTCTCGCAGATCTGAACTCTATTTAAGAGTCTACCGCTAGCTAGCCAATGGGTTACTGCATGTATAAGGCGTGATTCGAGCCTCCGATACTTGCTTATGCAGACGAGTGAACTGATCATTCGACCAAATTAAATTTGTTGAATGTGCTATAATTTTGTATGACCTTATGTTAATTTATTTTGTTATGGTTGATTATCTGAATGGTTGGATTATAGACTTAAATTTAATAATTATGTATTGTCGATTTGCATTTTTTTAACAATTATAATTATAATTATTATATATGTATGAATACAGAAATTTTAAAAATAAAAAATTAAAAGGTACACTTGAAAATTCATATTCAGGGGGTGGTTGTTAATCAGAGCATGAAACCAGAAGTAATATTTAAGAAAGAATCCATTTATCTGCAAACAATTGTGAAGCTAAACATTCTCTAACAATCCCGAACAATGATCTCTCCTTTGTAACCAGCACACAGAAAATATAGCTGCAATGCTCTTCCAAGATAAAGGCTTTACCGCTTCAACCCTTTGAATCACCTGTAGCTGACCTCACCATGGGCAACTGAGGGAACGAACTCCCGAGTGCCTCAAAAAAAGGCCCTTTTATGTGTTGCATTTGCATGTTCCTCTTATTCAATTGAAGAAAGCCATATCCTTTTAATTACTAGCATAGTAACATAAATTCAATGACAAAATATTGAGGTAAGTCTCAAAGTAGTCCCTGAAGTTACCCTCGAGCCTCATAGTGATCCCTGAACTTAAAAATTTGTCGTAATCGTCCCTGAAGTTGCACTCCAGTAGTCAGAATCATCCTTCCGGCCAATTTCTTCCAGCTGGCGCAACTGGAAAGCTGACCTGGAGTCGTTGGTGACATGCTGGCAGCACAACGGCTAGCTGACGTGGCGTCGTAAACTGTTTTGACTCAATTTGGTCCCTAATTTTAGGTTAAAAACACTAACCCCCAATTGACTCTCTTCTCCATCGCACACTCTGTTCTCCTCTATTCTCCGTCGCACCAGGGGTGAGTCTTCAGTGTCTTCTCCATCTTCAAAAACCACATGTTATGGCTAGCGTGAGCAACGCAGTTGGGAGCTCCAACAACCCACGATCATTTAGAAGCATCATGAGGAGAACGAATAGAAACAAAGATGCGCGTATGCCAGAATGGTGTGCGTGCGGGTCGAGACCAGTGTTGCGATGGTCAGTGATGGATTCTAATCCAGGGAGACCGTTCGTGGGTTGCCCAAACTACAATGTAAGTGTTTGATGCTGTTGTTTGTTGTAAATCTGGATGTAAACTTGGTTGATTGACTTTCCTGGGTTTAGACTGCAGGTAGGAGGTGGTGTGGGTTGTTTCTGTAGGTGGACAAAATTCTGGAAGAAGATGCGGTAACATGTGATGGTAGAACAAGCTTTTCAAATGACAACGAAGAATGGAAGATGAAGATTGCTTGGAAGCTTGGAAGATTAGAGTCTGAAGTTAGAGTTCTCAAAATGGGGGGGGGGGGGATTTTCGTGTTTGCATGTATGCTGCTGCTGCTGCTGATTACAGTTGTGCTTGTCTTAAGGTTGGATAGGCAAAAGAGTTAATTGTATTTATCCAAAAAATAAGTGACATGGGATATGCATATGTTGTTCTGTTTATGTACTTGTACCTGTCCTTTTGGTTGAAAGAAATGCAGATTAAATTGTTTCATATGATTGGGCAAGAATGATTTGGAATTTGAATAAAGAAGAAGTTATATGTAAATAAATTTTCCTACACTACTAATGGAATCATCTAATGGAATTAATCTTAATTTCAGAGAACAACAAAAAAAAAATTGGCACAGCTCAAGTTCAATGAAGTCATAATCCATATTCATATATTCATAATGCAGAAAATATATTCAAAATAAGCATTACAAAGCCAGGGCAATATTCAACAAGTATATCAAAAGTTCTCAACATATTGAGAACACAAGTTTTAAACACTAAAATTTTCAACAGTTGGGTTCAAAATTCAGAAAGCACACTGCTTTATCAAAATAGTTAAACAAAATAATCTTCTCCTAAACATAATAATCCTAGTCTTCATTTTTTGTTTCTAGGTGTCTGAATCCAGGATTGGGAACAAACTTCTTGAAGTTAGCAAGCCTTGTAACGGTCCCTGTGATACACCTTGCATAGGATGAGATGGATGATTTGTTGTGGGTTGACTAGTTGCTGGTGGGGTAGTAGCAGGTGGGGTTGTTGCTGCTTGATTGCTGCTTCTTGGGGTTGCCTTTTCTTGTTTAGAGGACTTCCTTTTGGGAGGGAGTTTTGGTGGCCTCACAGGAGAAGGCAAAACCTATTAGTGAAGACATGTAGAATAGTTAGTAAAAGTGAATAAGAACATGCACATAATAAGCCTGAATTTCATTTAATTTTATGAACCTATTGAGAGTCATCGGTTTGTGACAATGGTGGTTGACTGAGTTCAAGCTGAATTTTGGTGGGGGGTTGTGGGACAAGGGTGGCTTCACCACCATTAGCAGCAGGGGGTTGGATAGCAGCAGCCTCAGCAGCAACAACAACATCCTCATTAGCAGCTCTCTTTGCACAGTTTCTCTTGGTGTGTCCTGATTCACCGCAATAACGACAGTGACCTTTTTGATAAATTCTTTTCATCTTGGTCCTCTGCTTTTTGCTCCCACTTGGCTTCTCATCTACATCCTTTCTTCTTTTTTTTGTAAGTGGACCTGGCTTCTTTCTAAACTTTGGTGCTTGTGGTCTGTTATGAGGTGACTTTTCCCATAGGGCTTGACCTGGAATTGGATTGATATGGAAGACATATATGTTATTATATGCTTCCATTGTCAACCACTGATGACAAAACTCATCTGGTCTTCTACCAACCCTTGCCAATGCAGCACAAGCATGCACACACGGCATCCCTAAATAACATTAACACAACACCAAAGATTACCAATAATAAGCCAACAGTAACACCAGATACAAAAAAAAGTAACAAAGCAACTCATTGTAAAAGTATATCACCACTCAATTGCCAAAAACCACATGTGCAGAGCCTCTTTCCCAGATCAACAACCATGTTAGTTGGCCACCCATGAACCTCGAATTTTTCATATTCAGAGTCACCAGACCACATCGGGACCCAACTCTTTGACTCCTTCCTTATCTTTTCTAACCTGCTGCGCTGTATAGGTGGTAGAATCCTAGTGTTCAAACTAAGCTTCACTTTGTTCCTAGCGATGGCCCTCATTGCATACATTCTGACTTCTTCTAAGAGTGTAATGATAGGCTTGGCTCTAGCTTCCTTGATTCTTGAGTTGAAGACTTCACAAGCATTGTTGCAGATATTGTCTATTTTAGGTGCATTGCTGAAGAAAGCCCGGCTCCAAGAGTCTCTAGGTCACTTGTTCAAATACTCCCAAGCATCCTTGTTAACCCTCTCAATCTTTTTGATAATCTCAAGGAATCCATCTTGGCTGGAGATCTTTTCACTGCTTATTGAAGTTCTTCTATAAATGTCACACATAGAATCTATGATGGACACCTGGAAAAACCTCCTTAACAGCATGGATGAGGCCCTGAATTTAAAAAAGAAAACAGTGGTGAAATACTTGTTATCGAGCATCAGATTGGTCCCTTAAGTTTTATAAGTGACATCAAAATGGTCCCTGTTCTTTACATACATATCAGTTCATTATATATATAGCAGTTCATCAAGCAGTAGTTCATTATATATACAGCAGTTCAGAATATATAAGCAGTTCATTCTATTCTCACAGCAGCCAATACAAATTATACAACAACAAATAGATTTCTAAAACATACCTTCAGCATATCTGATATGAAACAGAGCTTGTTTTGCTTATAATCTCCCAAGTCTTGATGAAGTAATTCCAAGAACCACCTCCAGTTTTCAGTATTTTCAGCAGGACAATTGCATATGCAATCACATATATGTGCTTTTTTGCATCTTGCCCAATGGCAGACGAGATCTGACCACCATGCTGGGTCTTCAGAAAAGCTCCATCCAAGTCTATGAAGGGTCTGCAGCCAGCCAGAAATCCCTTCTTACACGCATCCAAGCAAATGTACATCTTCTCAAATATTGGTTCATCATCTGGGTTGGGCTGAGGGATAACTCCAACTGTGACAGTGGAGCCTAGGTTACTCTTAAGCAGTGTGAGCTCATAATCCCTCACCATCCCATACTAGGCAGCAGCATCACCATACACAACAGCCCTGGCATCTCCTAAGGCCCTAGTTAGTGAACACTTGCTTAGATCCAAGTCACATTTTGTCTTAAAATACTGAGCAGCCTCACAGTGTCTTAGATTAGGATATTTCCGTAGCTTCTTCACCAATTTTTTTGCTAGCCACTTCCTATTAGCCAGTCTGTTTTTGGTATTTCTTGCACAAGTGTGGTCATCCATGAACATCTTGATCTGCCAATAATTGTTCTCAGTGATGTTAGCAGCATACACAAGCCAGCCATAGTTCTCATCCTTACACACTGCTCTCATCCTTACATTATCATTATTCTTAAACCAAATTCTCCGACCCTCTTGTATACAATATTCACGCACAGCCTCTTTGAACTCCATCTTTGTAGTGAATGTCATTCCAACCGCAAGTCTAAGCTCCCCAAACCTACCTCCATCTCTGAACACAGGGAAGACCTCATCTGAATCAACCTCCTCTAACTCATCCTCAGAGTTTGGAGGAGTCTTCATTTCTTCTGAGTGCCATGAGTCTCCATCGTCAGATTCCTCATAACCTTCATCTTGGATAGCATGATATGCTCCCATTGAGCCGAACTTAGGAATTGGTCAAAAAAAAAGTGCATCATCCTCAGAGTCTGAGTCAGCACACACGGGACCATCATCCTCAACCATTACAGTCCTCTTTTGTTTAGTAGGTTTCTTATCTATCCTGGTTTTGAATTTCACATTTGTCTTATTCTTTCCTGCTGATCTCTCCACAGCCACATCTTTCTCACTAGACACCTCATCACCACCAGGCCGATATGGTTCATCCTCCTCTCTATCATCATTGGCTTGACTATCTGAGGAATCCTCTGAGCTAGACAATGCCACACATTCTGTTTGGGGTTATTTCCCCTTACCATTACGTCTTGCAGTAGTTCCACCAGCAGCTTCTCTTGTCAGTGGCCTCCTTCCATATTTTTCTGGTGCTGCAGATTTTACATTCTTAGACCATCTCCTTGGTACACCAGACTTCTTGGTCTCTTTCAATTTCGACCATGGTTTAGGAATTTCAGTGGGTTGAGACATTTTTTTGGGTGGGTTTTTGGGCTTGGTTTTACTGGGTTGAGCCACTATTTTTGGGGGTGGATTGGACTTAGACATAGGAGTTGCAATGGGGTGGGGTGTATTTTTTTTGCTGGTTTACTAACAGAAATTGAAATAGGTGGGAGCTTTGTAGTGGAGACTGTTTTTGGGTGGGAATAGTGGTGTCATTTGGTGCAGAGGTTGGAGTAGATGTTGTTGTGGTAGGAATTGGTTCGGCACCATTATTGGTGGTGGGGTTTGGGGTAGGAATCAAGTCATGTATCATCATCAGCTCCTTGCCTTTAGATGAGACTGGCTATGCTTCCTCAATGTACAAAGGTTCCAAGACTCCATGTTCGTAGTACACATGAATAACCCCCTTGTTCTGCTGAGCAAGGTAACACATCTCCAAGAGCTCCTTGTCATCTGTTATAGCCCTTAGACCATTTGCAAAGGCCTATTAGGCACCAGCCACCATGTTTGAGACACCTTGTCATATCAAAGATTCTTGTGGTAGTCTCGGACAAAGAAAACATCGAGTTTGTCTGTACCAACTCCTGGCAACTCAGAAACCTCTCCACCATTATAAGTCATACCTCCATCAACATCTGTGATGAATGATCCTCCATGGTGAAATATGACGATAATCAAATCATCACCCATCTACAATTTCAAAAATATTTTTGTTATATCAGCCTCACTAACTTCAACCACATTACCAACTTACTAACTCCAAAACTAAAACTGTAACTGCAGCATACTCTTAGACATAAAAAATAAGTTTCCATATTAACAAAAACCCTTAGTCAGTATATAATCTTGTTGGCCTAACCACTAAGAAACCTACTTCTGATCAAATCCTAGCAAGTATCCCAAAACACAAGCATGCATTCCGACACAAAACACTCGAAGAAAACGTTTTTGCCCCTTGTAAATATTAAATTAACAACAAATTTCAAAAAAATAGAGCTTTACCACATATTTATATCTTTTTTTACGTACCTATTTCAGAGAAACCAGCCTTCACAACTCTCTGTCTGATGTAGATGATGAAGGCGATCCTCTGGAGCTTAGGTTCTCCACTGAAATACGCTCCGGTAACTGCAATCGTACTGACGCCAGTGATGAGGGTAGCGGAGAAAAAGAGACCTCTGCTTTATGTCGTGTTTGTGTTTTGAGAGTGGAAGACGATACGTTAGTGTAACGTTGAGTGAGGGAGGGAGTTTTTAGCATAAAACGACGTCGTTTTACCTCATTTTGGCGCCACCCCAAATATGGCGTCGTTTCTGTGCTGCCAGCGTGTCACCAACGACTCCAGGTCAGCTTTCCAGTTGCGCCAGCTGGAAGAAATTGGCCGGAAGGACGACTCTGACTACTGGAGTGCAACTTCAGGGACGATTATGACAAATTTTTAAGTTCAGGGATCACTATGAGGTTCGAGGGTAACTTCAAGGACCACTTTGAGGCTTACCTCCAAAATATTATCTCTTTTAATATTTTTAAATAAATACCTAATATATTAAGTTTAAATTTGATAAAACTATTAAAATGGTACTCGAAAGTTTATATTGCTAACAAAATTATACTTAAAAATATGAACGACATATAAGTCCTTAAAAAAATGTGACAAAAATAAAATAATAATAAATATATATTCTAAAAAATTTTTTAGGGTTTTGATTTTTATGATTTTTTATGAGCATTATTAGAAAATTAAGACTCTTTTATCTTTAAAATTTGGTCATTTTAGGTCAAGTCATTTTTTTAATTGTTTTCTTTTTTGAATGATCCAATTTTTTTTTAAAAAATTGAAATAGAAATCTTGAAATCGAATTTATAAAATATTTTTATGATAATTCATTTGTCACTTATAAAAATATGATTTTTTTTTAATTTTATCACATTTTAAAATCTTTTAAAGGTTGTGTTTATTTATGGTTTATATCCTTTAAGATTAGTCACCAAAAAAAAATATCCTTTAAGATTATTTTTGTGGACTATATAAATTTTTGAATTACTATTTTAAGGTTTACTTTTTTTATATATAAACTTGTTTTTTATTAATAGCCTTGTGTGCTAGGGCACACATATCAATAGCGCTTTAGCTAATCTTAATCTATATGTTTAATGTTTTAAGAAAAAGTATAGGAGTCAACTCTCATATAAGCTAAGTTAACTAACTCTCTCATAAATCTTATTTTAAAATTTAAAAATTTAAGTTTTGTACTCTTTCTATATCCACCTCGTACAATCCTAAACCATAAATCACTCACTATACACGTTCTCATCCTCTCTCTTTCATTTTTCCTTCCGTCCATCGCGTTGTTGACATCTGCCGCTGTTGACGTTTGCCTCCCGCCCCCTATCACGTTAGTGTCGCCTATCGTACTGCGCTCCGCCATCATGTCACACTCCTTTATTTGCCTCCTGTTTCCTATCACATCGTTGTCGCCCATCACACTGTGCCCCCACCCTCGCATTGCACTCCTCCATTGCACCGCAGCAGACACATCCTCCCTCTCGTCGCCATCCTGTATCACGTCGTGCCCTGTCCTCACGTTATTGTCTTTCATCGCGTCGTGTCCTCTACCACTGTTCTTCATTTTTTTCTTTAATAAGAAATGTATTGAAATTTATAATGTGTATGTTTCTTTTTATAAAAAAAACATTTAATTACAAAAAAAAATTTACAATCTCTTGAAAAAAAATTCTAACTCACAAATTCTAACAAATAAAAAAAATATCTAATATTTATAAAATAAAACATTCAATTACTAAAAAAATATTTACATTTTTTTTAATAATAACATACAATTTAAATAAGAATTAGCTGAAGTCTCTATTAATTATCTGATGGGGTTGGTACTTCAATTCATTAGGGAAGAAATTGATTAGTATTAGCCATTAGCTGATGTTGGGTAGGCATGTTGGATGATGTGGAGAAAGGTAGGCCTTGGCCCTTGGGAGGCATGCAATGAAGTTGAAATCCAATTGGCTATTTCCCACACTATCGGTATCCTCTCCTCCGCCACCAATATTCTCTTCTCTTTTCGGACCTGCTCATACTTCAAAACCAATTCACAGCCCCCCACACACACACACTCATCTCATCACTTCCCCACTCTTCTCTCTGTCGTTCCTTTCTCCGCGAGTGGACTTCAAGTCTTCAACGAAGAGAGTGAGCCAGTGAGGGAGTGTGGCTGCCATGGAGAAGATTTCACTAACAACAACTGCTCATAACTGTTTTTTCACTTCTACACTTCCAAAGACATCTTCTTTCTCTTCTTCTCTATTCGCCTCTAACCAGCTTCTTGGTCTTCCCTTATCTTCTTCTTCTTCTTCTGCGTCCACCAATCCTCGCCTCAGACTTGTTTCTAGAAACGCCGCTTCTTGCAGGACCGTCAAATGCTCTGTTTCTGAAGCCGCTGAACCCCTAACTGGTCACTCTTCCTTCTCTTATCTTTATTTATTTGTTTTCTTGCTTGCGTTTTGTGTACTTTCATTGTCGTTTATCAAAGAATTAGAAGTAATGAAGTATCCCCGGACCGTTTATCGTTTGAGTTGGAAACATTTTTCTTATTCAATTTTGATATACTTAAATTTTACAATGTTATCCAATTAAAATTAAAATTTAATTTTGATGCGCTATTAGTGAAAAATTATTAGTAAAAATAACTATTTTTTATATTGAATGTGCGTATGAATGATCATCGAAAAGTACAATTTGATTGGACGACTGAGTAAACTATTATCTAAATAACTCTTAAATTTATTGTTAGATGAGCATTACACAACATTTGGACACCGTAGTGACTGTCAAAGATAGTTAGTTCTCAAATGATAAAACATGTTGGATATAAAGGGTAAAACTTTTTTATAAGCTGAATCCATTTTGTTAAGAGAAATGGAGAGAGGAAAAAGCTGTAAGTTTGATATGGGTACATTATTGAAATTTGTTTAGGCATATCACATGATACCTGACTTTCTAGTTCCTTATCAATAGACACCTATGTTTTGAGTTTCATTTAAATGCACTTGTACGCACAAAGTTTTCCACCTACATGATCATTCAAGTAGTGGATGAGAAAGCCAACTTTAGCTGCTGGCATCGTAGTGTATGACTATATATTGACAATGCTCTTAAATGAAACCATAAGTTTAACTACCTGATAATATTATCGGGTTCCTATGCAAAAGTTGCATGCCAAAATCAAATTTAATGACAAGTATTTAAATTAAGGCTTATCTTTTTTTTTTTTTGACAAAAAAATTAAGGCTTATCTAGTTAGGTGACATTGGTTACATGGATCAAATAACAGCATAGTGTTGCTATCATGAATCATATCGGTGTTTTTGCAAAATATTGTCCGAATTAATGTTTTTGAACTGGTGATCCACTTCACCTATCTTTTATTTCTCTTCGGGGTGTATATTTTTATTGTTTTGTATATACAGTTTGTTGTATGTTTGCAATAACAACAGAGCTTCATCTTCTTCCCGGATTTTTTTTTGGGGAGAAAAAGGAGAAAGAGGGGGGGGGGGGTTGGTGATTTTTGGTAATTTATTTTTCAATAGATGGTATGTGTTTTCTGATTCCTTGTTTCCCTTCAGCTTCAGAGAAGAGGCAATTGAAGAGAAGAGGGGATGTAAGGAACATAGCAATTGTTGCTCATGTTGATCATGGAAAAACAACTCTAGTTGATGCCATGTTGAAACAGACAAAGGTACTATCAGGATATTCAACTGCATTGTTGTTCTTTCATTGTTTTGGAAGTTGCCTTTGTTTCTCTTTTGGTTCTTGTATTGAATGATATGAACCACTTCAACATATGAAATAAGTGCCTATAAACATAAAATCTATTGAATGGTTTAACTACTGTTTTTATTGAAAATTCAGTTTCAGTTGATCTTTCATCCTATCTCCTCCACCCCCCCCCCCCTCCGCCCTCTCTTTTTTCTCTTCTTTATCTAGAAAAGAGTGAGGAACTGAGGACAGATGATAGTTGTTAATGTAATGTGTGGTTTTTTTGGGCCTTTGTGCAGGTGTTTCGTGATAATCAATTTGTGCAGGAAAGGATAATGGACTCAAATGATTTGGAGCGTGAGAGAGGAATCACAATATTGAGTAAAAATACATCCGTCTCCTATCATGACACAAAGATTAATATAATAGATACTCCCGGTCACTCTGATTTTGGAGGTGAAGTAGAGCGTATCCTGAACATGGTGGAAGGAATCCTTCTAGTGGTACTATGCTTTTCCCACTTGTTTTTGCACATGTGACCATGAATATTGGTTTGAATTATCCTTCTTTCGACTTTTCTACTCCACTACTCAGACTGCAATATTCTTATTCTTCGGTGGATCTGTTGTTTACAAGAGAGATAATCTTGCTTTTTATCTACTAGAAAATGTGTTACCTTGTCTCGTAAAATTCCATGTTTTCTTCCCTGAAATGTCTTTTTTTTTGTAATATATAGGATTTACCAAGCTGCTCTTGTAATTGCAGGTAGATTCTGTTGAAGGACCAATGCCACAGACAAGATTTGTCTTAAAGAAAGCATTAGAGTTTGGTCATTCAGTTGTCGTGGTTGTTAATAAGATAGACAGGCCATCTGCTCGCCCAGATTTTGTTGTCAATTCAACTTTTGAACTCTTCATTGAATTAAATGCAACAGATGAGCAGGTACGCAAGTGAAATAACATAAAGTACTTGTAATTACTTGTATGGTTGTAAACTCTGTTGGAACTTGGATCACTAGCCAGAATTAAAATGTGGTTAGTTATTCATGATGATGTGTGGAGGGTAAGTTGTAAAATTTAATGCTGTCTGTGAGCAAATTCAAACATGCCATTTCTACTTTGAAAGTGTTATGAAATAAAATCTCTGTAATCATCTCATCTTTGTTTTCTTTTCTTCGTTCAGTGCGACTTTCAAGTAATATATGCAAGTGGTATAAAAGGACAAGCAGGGTTGTCTCCTGAGAATCTGGCAGAAGACCTTGGGCCATTGTTTGAGTCCATCATCAGATGCATCCCAGGACCAAGGATTGATAAAGATGGCGCTCTTCAAATGCTTGTGAGTTTTTTATATTCCTTGTAGACCTATATATATATATATATATATATAGTTCTTTTTTAATTTTTTTTTCTTTTATAATTAGCAATTTAGCATTTGATTTTCTACTAATTTACCACCTTAGGGTAAGTAGAAATAAACAAATTAGATGAAATCTTCCATTCCATTTTCGTCAGCTGTGGAAAGTTTACAGGGTCTGATTAGCAATCTCATAAACAGATCATAAAAATTTTCAATATAGTATATGAATCTTGTCCTAAAGATGATAGCGGCCAAATGTATGTGCATGTGATTTATATTCTAGTGTAATCTGTAGCCTTAACATATGCTTATACTTTCAACTAGGTCACAAATATTGAGTATGATGAACACAAAGGGCGTATAGCAATTGGGCGCTTGCAAGCTGGAGTTTTGGAAAAAGGCATGGATGTCAAGGTGAGAATTCTTTTTCCTGTATTTTTATTGTTCGATTTGTGTACTAGCGTTATCTTTGGTAATTATTATACTAAGTGATGAATATTTATGCATAAAATTAAGTTTAAATAATTTGGTAACAAGTAAATTTTTACTCAATCACTTTTTCTAGGTAACTTTCTTGTGTGTGAGTTATTTTTTATTTCTTGGGACGGGTGGAGAAAAGGTTATTCATGCCTTAATCTCAAGTTCTTTTGGACATCCAACGTAGGAAATAGGGGGATGTGGTCCGGCTAGCACTTATAGCTTCTTTTTATTTTATTTTATTTTATTTTTTATTTTTTTCCAGGTATGCACATCAGAAGATTCATGTAGATATGGAAGAGTTAGTGAGCTTTACGTGTATGATAAATTCAGTAGGGTCCCTGCAGAAAGTGTGGAGGCTGGTGATATATGTGCAGTATGCGGAATTGGTGATATTCAGGTAATGATTGTTGGATTTGAATCAAAATTGTGATTTTGTAATTTGTATTGCATTAATCTTACTAACCATTTCATTCTTTTCTCAGATTGGAGAGACAATTGCTTGTAAAGTATCTGGAAAGCCACTACCTTCCATAAAGGTGGAGGAACCAACTGTGAAAATGGCTTTCTCCATAAACACTTCCCCTTTTGTTGGCCGCGAGGTATGTCTATGATTGATAGTTTGTGACCATTAAGGAAGATAATTATTTGTCTTTTCTATCCTGATGTCTGATGCTATCTGTTAGGCACAATCATAGTTGTTAGGCATAGCTTTGTTGCTAACATTGTAAGTTCTATATCATAAGGTAACAGACTGGCTAAATTAATTCTTAACATTGTTCAGGGAAAGTATGTTACCAGTAGGAACTTAAGGGACAGGCTTTATCGTGAACTTGAGCGAAATCTCGCCATGAAAGTTGAAGATGGTGAAACAGCAGATACATTCATTGTCAGTGGGCGTGGAACTTTGCATATCACCATACTGATTGAAAATATGTATGTATGAGTATTCGTTTTCTCTTATAATTATGTGTCGATTTCTTCAAATAACATTATATCTGCAGGCGAAGAGAAGGATATGAATTCATGGTTGGCCCTCCTAAAGTTATCAACAAGAAAGTTAACGACAAATTGCTTGAACCATATGAGGTAACTTTCTATCTTTTGTTTCCATTCGAGTAAAAAAATTCAAAATCTTAAAAGCAAAAGGGAGATGATGGTAGTGCACATAACATGACTTTAAACAATCATGTTTGACAGATGGAATCAAGTTACTTCCTAGAAAACTACCATTATATTTGGAAAGAGAAGGGGGAGGGGGACTTGCTTTTTTGCACTAGTAGTTGCTTTGTTTTATTAGTTCAGGGATGAAACTAATATTACTATGCTGCATGCATTTCGAATGCATTGATCCTGAAAATTTTTTCCTTCAAAAAAATTAGCTTGTAATTAATTTATGTATAACTTGGAAAATGAACATTATTGATTAAACGTAAATTAAGCATATGCTATACAAGTAAGAAGTTTCTTCTCAATTTTCCCTATAGATGTTATAAATATTACATCAAATAGTGGGACAGTGTTCTGTTTCTGTTTCTTCTAAATATTGGAACTGATATTCATGGTTCTGTGCTGTTTGAAAGATAATAATTAGGAGGTACCTATTTTTTTGGGTGCTTCCTTCACTGATTTGTTATAAATGTTAAGTAACAAGTGTTGTGGTTGAAGATTGCAACTGTTGAGGTACCTGAAGAACATATGGGAGCTGTTGTTGAACTCCTTGGGAAGAGACGAGGGCAGATGTTTGATATGCAAGGAGTTGGGTATGTAGATTGCTTTCTTTGCTTTTATTTTGATGTGATATAGTTTACGTCCAAAAGTTTTATAATTATGCAACATATTTTTTCCTTGATAGAAGATTGGAAGTCATATCTTGTTATCTTGTGGATGAATTGTTTTTATTTAAGCAAAAGCCATACATAATATCTTCCATAGGATTATTATGACGGACAAAAGATATTTTGGTAAATAATAACGATATTGGCTTCTATTTTGTGTTCAGCCAATGATAGTTTCATGAGAGTTTCTGTTTCCGATTTGCGTGGGAACTAGGATGCTATTGTTATTCTTTTGTGCTGGTTCTCTGCAGTTCTTTTTTATTTACTTTTCTTATGGGGGTACATCTTAACCTCCTGTCTTTGTATTCTCTTATTTTCTTATTTACTTTTGTTTTCTATCAAAATAATAATATTTGTTGAAAGATTCACATGCATCTGGAGAAGTGTAGTCTTCTATTGTATCTTCAAAGACTCCATTGACTAATAATTAACTTTTCACTTTTCAAACATGGAATTTCCTAGTTATTATTATCTATTTTTTAATATCTTATGATGCCAGTTTTATGTTTTGAGGCTCCGAATATGATACATTGAATTTCTCTTGATGTTATGTGGTATCTTGACCAACCATGTCCTAAATTCTGAAAAAATCTTGGCCCCATGTTACTGGTCTACATTATGGTATCTGTGTATGCTGGATTCTCATGGATTTTGTAGCCCATCTGCTTTATTTTTGTCAAAAATTAATCCATTCTTGTTATATATATATCATGAATGCTCTCTTAGACGATTTTTATCCTTGATAATGATATTTCACTTCATTTGGTGATTTTGTTTCTCTGCTAGATCGGAGGGAACTACATTACTCAAATACAAGATCCCAACTCGTGGCCTCCTTGGATTACGGAATGCAATTTTAACTGCTTCCCGAGGGACAGCTATTCTCAATACTATCTTTGATAGCTATGGACCCTGGGCTGGTGACATGAGTACCCGGGATCAAGGCTCACTGGTAATGCGTGCATTGCTGTTTCCACTATAAACCTATAAGCATGATGCTTGTATTAATGCAGATGCAGCATTAGCATTAGCATTTAAACACTTGATTTTTTTTAATCATATTTTCTGTTCCTATTTTGGTAGCATTAATACTCTAGAATGCTCAATGTTTGCTTCTTCATTAATGATACAATGATTTGAATTACAGGTTGCTTTTGAGGATGGAACAAGTTCTTCTTATGCAATCGCTAGTTCACAGGAAAGGGGACAGATGTTTATTGGTCCTGGAGTGGATGTTTATAAAGGTCAAATTGTTGGCATCCATCAGCGACCTGGGGACTTGTCATTGAATGTTTGCAAGAAAAAGGCTGCAACAAACATACGTTCCAACAAGGAACAAACAGGTGAGAAGCACCTTCAGTGCAATTACATAGTATCTTGTA
This sequence comes from Arachis ipaensis, assembly GCF_059453495.1. NCBI lineage: Eukaryota > Viridiplantae > Streptophyta > Magnoliopsida > Fabales > Fabaceae > Arachis > Arachis ipaensis. Next base: position 90,267,784 of record NC_142437.1, on the reverse strand, counting down.
CGCAAATTTATTTTGTCCAATTCATATAAGGTTTTTTGTTGAATTTTTCTTATCCCTTAAAGCTGTCTTCTGGCAACTTTATTACTTCAAATGATTCATTCTTGTAGTTCTTTTTTTGCTTGCCTGCTATTTTATACCTCCATAAGCAAGACCACGAATTTTAATACGAATATGGGAACAACAAATTCTCAAACCAGTTATGTAAAGTGTTTTATTTAGCTATTAATTAATTAATTTTAGGGATGAGATTCTTTCATTTGTAGCTTTTTCAAATCATTGGCTGAAAATTAAAATCTTCCTGCAAATTATTAGTCTGTAAGTTAAGGCATTATAGCTTCTTAATACACAAGTGCAGTTATGGTATTTATACAAAAGCTGTTGAATAGGCTGCTGTGAGTATGATTAATTATGAATCATGGGTTAAAAACATTTTATAAGCCTGAATTATAGTTTTATCTTTTGTAAATCTGTTATTATTATTATTATTATTATTATTATTAGAAGGGAAAATTACATCGACTTTCCATAAGGTGAGGTGATATTACTCTCAACACTCCTGAGGTTTAGATGTTGTTACATTCAATTATCCGTTTATATTGGAAAACATAATACTGATCTACCTTGTTTCCCAAACATGACATTCACTTACCTTATAAAACATAACATGCATGACAAATGAAAAGGTGCCAGAAGGTAGTATCTTATATGCTCAACGAAAGTCAATATAATCCGTCTTAATTATTATTTGTACATGAAAACTGTGTAGGAGTAGCAATGGTCAACAACTTCAATATATCTTACCTTACTTCCTTATGCAGTGATTCTTGATACCCCCTTGGATTATAGTCTTGATGACTGCATCGAGTACATACAAGAAGATGAACTAGTAGAGGTTACTCCCCAAAGTATTCGAATGTGCAAGAATCCAAAGCTTCAGAAGAAAACAAGGTAGACTTCATCTCTTAGGCAGTAATTTGCAGAAGCTCTTTCAGTTTTCGCCACTTAGAACTGCGCAACTAATTGATGATGCTGCTGCTAAGGTAACAAGGAAGGCACACAGCCTTTCAATATAATGCCGCGCATGTTCTCCCGTCACGGCGGAATAATATAGGAACATGCTAGAAGCTGTATTCCTTATATAGCAATTGTTCAAAGTTTGATTTCAAGGGACAAAGTCGCACTGAATTTCAATTTTGTTTGCATGCAACATTTTATTTTGATTTTACGTTTTTTGAAACGCGACTACACAGCAGTAAGGAATATCATAATATACGGTGACTGCTTAGTGAATTTGCAATACTAAACAAATAGATGTATATTGCTGTCTCAGACTCCTTATTTATTTATTAAAATTTTGTTGAGTTTTGATGATCTCGCCAGACTTTATATAATGTTATGACCTCGCTGATACAATGGTCAATGGATGTACTTTCGGACTTTCGGTGCCAAAAAAATAGGTATATGTTCTAGTTATACAAGACTTGCAAATAATATTTCTTTAGTTGTGGGCATATCGCACACTCAATAGTTGTCAGGTATGCTACACGAATAAATTGCAGTCTCACGTAAATATTAGTCATTTGATCATTTTGCTTTTCTTTATGTGCGTTTTCCTGACATCCAATACCCCTTTCTTTTCTTGTCCTTTTAATAAATAGAAATTGTGTCACTAAAAGTTGGGTACTGTTATAAGCGAGTAAGATATTAAAGTTAACTGAAACCACAATTCTAACTCGGAACGTTCTTATACATGAAAAAACTATTTATTCCCGATACAATAATCTTCGGTTGAATTTTCTTATACATTTGTATATAACAATATATATACTAGGGCACACGTTTAAGTGTTGAACTAAGATGTACTCATAGCGTAGCTTTTGAGTTGTACTTTACATCTGGACACCTCTAATGCACCACTTACCATGACTATATATAAGTTGCCTACAACAAAATTTCCCTAACTTTATATGTAGGGATATATATACCTGAATTTAGCCGAATATATGAAATAACTATACACAATCTTTAGCCGGGAGTGAATGCATATATATCTAATCCGCTACCATTGCAAGTAGCTTAACTTTTTATGTTAACTTCACCCAGTTATCTGCAACAAAAATATTTGTTTTATTCCAGATAAAAACGAAAAATAAAAAGATTAAAGTCGTTTATTTCGAGAATTATCCATGACTTAATCTAATGAACATCTAGCATTTAAATCTTGGTGAAAGAAAGTAAATAGAAAATGCATAAGACGTAAGGTTTAGTAAAAGAAAAAAACATAGGAGGTAAGGCTTAGGTCACTTAAAAACAAACCAGTTTAATTAATCATGTGAACAAATGATATAGTAAGTAAGGATACACTACTAAAAATGCCTTTCAAAGATTAGGTAAAATTTAAAAAGTGACAAAATTAGGTTCGAAAGATTAAAATGATAAAATGTCAAAAAAAAAAAAAAAAGTGTTGCAAAAATAATAAAAAGATTATTTTCATTAGTAATAAATAACTTTTGTATTTGAGAAACAATTTTTGTGCATTAGATTCAAATATTTTAAAAATATTTGAATAATTATTTAAGACGTACATACAAAAATTCAAAGTGAAACTCGATTTTTAATTTTTTATACATCTTTTTTCATTTTTTTTTAAATTTAACCATTCAAAAAATTGCAAAATAAAAGAATTATTTGAATTAAAATTATTAAATTTTATTAACAAAGAATTCTAATTTTTCTAATTATATTTACAGAAAAAACTACTTCAAAATGTAATTTCTAAACGTTTTTAAAAATATATATCTAAAATTTAATTATTTCAACACGCTCTCAAATCCTTTGAGAACATTTTTTGTTGTTATGATCTTTTAAAAGTACATATTTATTAATATTTAAATTTCTGAGAACATTTTTGCGTGATTTATCATAGATATGAATTTATCACAAAATTAGTTATTATGGATTTGTTTACCGTGTAAACATAGGGATCATGGCGCCCTCCCGAGCCTGATCTCTTCACGGCTTCCAGCCTTAGCAACCTGCACATAATTCTATGCTATCTTAGACACAGTAACACAGCTTAAGATTACAAGATGCATAAAGGAAACTCAATTAAAGGTGACCAAATAACCCCGTATTTTTACCCTTAATACAGTAGTGATAGTTCATGCCAAATGCAACACATTATTTTCAAATGGTAAGCTATTGAGAGGGGTGTTTGTGTTTCCGTTGCAACAGTCACTACCACAAGTCAGCACAAAACGTGTGTTGATAAATTGCAACCTGTTTCATGGATGTGTTCTACTTAAGATCTGTGGTGTACTTTTGAAAACAAAATTCATAATTAAATATGCATAATTTTATCTGTTATGAAAAAATTATTCGGAAACCACAAATTATACATTATAAATGTGAAATAATTAACATATTTTCTTCATTTATTTTCATAACAACAAATGTGTAATTCTACCCTATAGAATGTTCTTTCACTTTAAAATAACCCAAATTTCCCTCTAGGAGAAAAGTAAACAATATAGTTGCCTCTTGCCTGACATCAGGTATGGTGGGGTGGGGAGGGGATTTGTTAAATAATCATAGAACACCTAAATTTAACATATAAAACAAATCACATTATCACTAAATATATGATGGGAGATTAATTGTACACATTCATCTAATAAAATAATAGGAACTGTTAATTCATGAAAGATAGTTACATGCAAATCGGCCATGTTGACAATTATCATTTACTATTAGTTAAGGAAATATATATATATAGAAAAAGTTTCAATATAGTAAATTTCAATAGTTGTTCATTATTAGCATCAAAATCAATTAGGTATTGATTATTAGTAGTGTAATTATATTATTGTAATATACTGGTACTTGCTGCTCTCCACCAGTTCTATGATGCATGAGAGAGAGAGAGAGAGAGAGAGAGAGAGAGAGAGAGAGAGAGAGAGAGAGAGAGAGAGAGAGAGAGAGAGAGATCACATTCGAAGAGCTTTGCTTGTGTCAGGGCTGTCACCGAGCATCTGACGGATCCTCAATTCCGAGCAACCGCCGACAGTGAGAAGCTTCAATATTGCTTCCCCTCGCCGGCGAAGGTGCGGCGAACCCCGGGCGTTCTTCTCGCGCTTCAGCTGCTGCTGCTGCGGCGGCGGCGGCTCCTCCTCGTGTCTAATCGCAGCGACCCTCACACTTTTGCTTCTGACTCTGTTAGCGTAGCGCAAGCTTCGTGCGCTCGAGCTGCTGGACAAACTCGACGAGGCGTCACCAGAGAGAGAACCGGAGGATACTTCCGAAGCCGTAATGGCTTTTGGTTTCCGGTGGCCGGAGCATGATGCTGTCCAAATGACCTTCGATCGGATCTTCCTCACAATCTTTTACAATTCAGGATTCAAGAATTCCTCAGTTCAGCCAAATTAGAAATTGTTGCTATATCAAAATCAAACACGTAAAGATAAATATCTGAAAATTCAAAGGTTTCTTCCTTGCTCCGTTCACATCGAACTTCACTGATTTTTAAAATGAACACTGAAGAAATCCAATCAAAGAGAACCGAGATCAAATTTTCCTCAAAGCCTTTCATGCATTCTTAAATTTCCTCATCGGTTTCGCATAAACTTGAACTGAACCAAAAGTTCATCAAACAAAGTAAAACGAAAGCAATTGACCTGCACTTCTTTCGCTTCTTGATTCACCAAAAACAAAACGAAACGGAATTCTAAAACAGGAATCAATCGAGGAAAACGAAAGCAATTGATCAGAACTGTTTGTTCTGCAACTTGATTCCAAAAGGAAAACGGATCCGAACAGAAAACGAAACAGAGCAAAATCTGAAAGAGAAAATTGACGAGAATAACACGTAAATCAACCTTAAACTTCATCTGATGGTAACGAGCGGTGGCTGAGAGGAAGGAAACGCAACGCGGTTTGATCGGCTTCTCCTCTTCCTCTTCTCCGGAGGAAACGCCATTGTCGTTTGTGACCGAAGAAGCCGAAGCTAAAATCCTATCGGAAGCACACGAAACCGAGCGATCTCTAAAGCTCTTGCTTCTGCTTCTGCTTCCTTCTGGAACCGAATATTTGGAATCAGAGCTTGACCTGCAGAGCAAAAAAACAGAGCGAAGATGAAAACGTCGACGGATGATGAAGATCAACAGTGAGCTTGTGACGGTTACTTTGGAGTGGAGAAGGAAAGAGTCGGAGAAGTGGTTTGAAGCAGAAGAAGAGCAGATGCAACCGATCGTTCATGGGAGCTGGGGAACGACGATGACATTGTTGGTTTCGGAAGCTTTTTCCGTCTTGTGCCCCCTCTCTCTGCGTTTGAAATTTCGCGGGTATATTTGAAAACTTTTTTTAACTCTCTCTGCGTGAGCCGTGTGTCTTCGTGGTAATTTTGTCTATCGTTTTTTTTTTTTTTTAAATTTTTTTAGTTAGTTTTTTATTTACTTTTTTTTTTAAAAGTTTGAGCTAGTGGCAGACTGCTGGAAAATGAGAGGCGTAAGTTTAATAATGCAAGGAATTTTTCACACCTAGATAAAAAGGAAAAGTATGGGGAGCCAATGGAATATTTATACAATGTGTACAATGGAAGATTAGAGAGTATTAGAGATATAATCATTAGTGTTACATTTTTCTATTAGTTGAAGCTTTTGGGATGAGTAGTATCATGCATGGTATTAGAGCGCTAGATCCGAAAGATCAAGAGTTCGAGTCTTGGTGAATCTCAAAATCACTTTAAGCTTTTGGGAAGATGTTTATTATCGCTAGTATTCGGATAGTTATTCTAGATAGTATAGAAGATGTTCATTTTGTAACTCAATAATCCATTGTACACATTGTACAAATAGTCCATTGTCTCCCTAGCGGGATCCTTTCTAAAATTATATTTAGATGTTAATTTTTAAAATTTTAATTTATTTAATTTAATTTTCAAAATTTATATTCATAATTTATACTAGTTTTTTTTTTTTTTAACGATGTAATGATATAACATGATGACATACATAATCAATACTATGTGTTAAAATATAATTTGACCATGTATAATAAAATACTAATAAAACAGCTAATAATACGTGATATATCGAGATGATAATATCACATGATAAAAGATATTAAAGCCCTTTCAACAACGAGGCATAGACAATCTTTTTAAAAATAATTAAGAAAAAAATTTAAAAATAATGGGAAGAGTTCTAACATTTTTTTTAATAAATGTTTTACCCGATGTGAATAACAAAGATTAAAATCTCAAAGTGATTTTTAAAATTGGATATCGTGCATTAAAATCGTCATTAACCAATTATGTCTTTGAAATTGACAAAAAGATATTACGTTAGTCTTTAACCAAGTTTCTGTTAACAACATACTGATATAGTTTGATGACATAGACCATAAATAAAGTGTCTCATCGTGCTTTGGATAAGTGCCATGGTATGCGATGAGAGTAGTTAGTGACACGTGACATGCTAGTGTGGACGATAATACGACATGTACAATATTATTTGTCTACGTGTCACAATACTTATTCACCCACGTGTTATTTTCATGTCGTCATTGTAGGTACACCAAATTAGTCTCTGACTTTAGACTAGCCATTAAATGACTCATTTTAATCTCTAAAATTTTGGTCATTAAAATTAAATATCGTACACCAAATTATTTTCTGCATCTATATTTTGTTCATTTTTTTATAAATTAAAAATTCTTAATATCTTTAAATGTACTAATTTTAATTCTATTTCTTTACATATTTAAATACAAGTACTTTTATAAATATTTTTAATATTTTAGTTTTAATCATATACTTTTTTCTACAATAACGTAATACTGATAAATTTTGCAATATATAACTATGTTATTCTAATAAAAAAATTATATAATTGATTAAAATATGTATTTTTTGTCTAAAAACATACACACACGCATGCACATAATTCTTTTTATTAAATAACCTAATTATATAGGAAAAAATTTTATCGTATTAAATTATTGTAAAAAATTTGTATAATTATAACTAAAATTTAAAAAAAAATTATAAAAATACTTGAATTAAAATAATATGTGAAAAATACAATTGAAATTAGTGCATTTAAAGAAATTGAGAATTTTAAATTTATAAAAAAAAAAGATGAGAAAATTGGTGAAGGGACTAATTTAGTGCATGACATTCAATTTCAGGAACTAAATTTGTTAATCTTAGGGACGTAATTCGTGTAATTTGAATCTCAAAGACGATTTTAGTGTACAACGCTAATCTCAGAAACCACTTTGGAACTTTACTCGAATAAAAAATACCATTCCCCTTTGAAAGAATAAAAGAACCAACAATATCCGTATATAAACTAGTAATGATAGCAACAAATTACACAGATACAGGTGGTAAACGGGCTAGTTCTCCCTGCTCTACCAAAAGCCCACCTCTAGATAGGCTAGCCTGCTCCGCCCTGCCTATTCCAATGATCCTGAAACTCATGCCTGCCCTGTCTGGCCTAACGATATGCTAGCGGGCTTGGCTCGTGATAAATCCATATTTAATGATAAATTTTGACTTGAATTGAATGAAATTTATCAATTTAACTTGCACTTATTCATGGAAATTGCATGCCTTTGTGAATCTTCTCTTAATTGAGCCTAATTATTAAAAACATGATTTTTATGCTTGAAATTGTCAAATTTAATTCACTTTTCTCCCATTCGATACCTTGATATGTTTGTTTGAGTGATTAGAGGTTTAGAAGGCAAGAATGGCCTGGAAGGATGAAGGAAAAGCATGTAAAAGTGGAGGATTCATGAAAAATTGAAGATTGTGAATTCTCCAAAGTCATGCATACGGATGGGTCGTGCGTCCGCATCATTCCAGATTTGCGCGTACGCACCTCTCGTGCATACACATCAGTGGCAACACGTGTCTCACTTAAAAGAGTACATGGCTCGCAATTTTGAGCCCAACTTGGACTCAATCTAGTCATGTATGAAGCTACACTATTGGAGCATGAAAGGGGAGTAACACACACACATTCTCTCATAATCACATTTTTGCATTTTTTGGTTTAGGTTTTGTTCATAGTTTTTCTAGAGGGAGAAACTCTAACTTCTTTCTAGGTTTTCCTAGGTTTTAATTAGTTTATGCCTTAGTTTTATATTCTAGCTTGTTTTAATTGTAAGTTGCTTTTAATTTTCTTGTCCTTTACATTATACTTTATTTAGATTTTTTTTTTTTTATAGTTGAAGTTATTTTGTTAGTTTATGAACTTGTGAATTCTTGATTTTTTATTAATAAATTTGATGTTTTGAGTTTTCTATATGGTTGTTTGAGTTGTTAGTATTAATTGTTTGCATTATTTAGTTATAGTTTTTATTAGTTTTTGCAATTTACCATGCTTTACTTTCATGCTTACTAAGTATTTGATAAAATACTTTATATAGTTGTGATTTATGACAAGGATAGGAACCTTAACTCTTAATCCCTAACCAAAACCTCTTTTAACATTTGAATTTCACTTCTGCACTAGTTAAATTCTTCAATCTTTTCTAACTTAATTTAATTATCTTTTGGTATAATTGTTAGTTTAATTATTGCTCTTTATTCATGCTTGCTTAGTTAGTTATTGATAAACCACTATTTTATGGTTTATCTTGTGCTCAATTGAGTGGCTTTTATCAAGTCTTTGCACACTTATTCATACTAATTACATGGTTTTATATTTTCCTTCCTAATCTTGTGCTATGATTGAAAACATGTTTCCTGGGCCTTTAAATTGCTAATTTTAATCCTCTCTTATTACCATTCGATGCTTTGATATGTATGTTAAGTGATTTCAGAATTTATAAGGTAGGAATGGCTTAGAGGATGGGAAGGAAGTATGCAAAAGTGGAAGGAATACAAGAAATTGAAGGAATTGCTAAAGCTGTCCAACCTGACCTCTTCGTACTAAATCGACTATAACTTGAGCTACAGAGGTCCAAATGAGGCGCTTCTAGTTGTGTTGGAAAGCTAACATCCGAGGCTTCGAAACGATATATAATTTGCCATAGTTTCCATGCTGTTAGGCGACGCGCACGCGTGACCTGGAGAAAATTCAATCCACACGTATGCGTGGACGACGCGTACGCGTGACTTTGCCGCGTGCTGGACGTATCAGAAATTGCTGGGGGCAATTTCTGGGCTATTTTTGACCCAGCTTTTGGCCCAAAAAATACAGATTAGAGACTACAAAGTGGGAGAATCAATTCATTCATCAACACAACATTCAATTATTATTCACAATTAGGTTTTAGATGTAGTTTCTAGAGAGAGGGGCTCTCTCCTCTCTCTTAGGTTTTAGGATTTAGGATTTCTCTTAGGTTAGGTTTACTTCTTCTCCATTCCAGGTTCAATGTTCCTTTAATTTATGTTTCTCTTCTACTTTTATTTATTCTATTACTTTAGTTTGTTTATTTTCCCAATTTGGTTTATGAACTCCATGTTAGAATTGATTTCTTTATTTAATGCAATTTGAGGTATTTCAGATTTATAATTGCTTTCTTCAATTTATGTTATTGATGCTTTCAATTTAATTTAGATTTCTCTCCTTTTGACTTTGGTTGAGTAATTGGTGACACTTGAGTTATCAAACTCCTTTGTTGATTGACAATTGGAATTTGTTGGTTGTTTTGGATACCTCTAAAGCTAGTCTTTCTATAGGAGTCGACTAGGACTTGAGAAATCAGATTGATTAGTCCACTTGACTTTCCTTTATTTAGTATGGGTTAACTAAGTGGGAGTAATAAACAATTCTCATCACAATTGATAAGGATAACTAGGATAGGATTTCCAGTTCTCATACCTTGCTAAGAGCTTTATTAGTTATTACTTTAATTCTTGCAATTTACTTTTCTTGTTCATTATTCAAAACCCCAAAAAGATAATCTTCCATAACCAATAATAACTTCACCTCCCTGCAATTCCTTGAGAGACGACCCGAGGTTCAAATACTTCGATTTACATTTTTATTGGGTTTGCTTTAGTGACAAATAAGTTTTTGTACGAAAGGATTCTCTGTTGGTTTAGAAACTATACTTACAACGAGAGTTTATTTTGTGAATTTCTTTACTAGCAAGGAATCTGTTCGTCAGTTATCTACTTGCTTCTTAACCCTAGTTTCTTGCAATTTAATAGTTATTTACGCCTTAAATTTCTAGTTTCTTTAATTTCAGCAATTGTGTTTGAAAATTTCTGATTTCATAACCAATGATGTGCATTCAATTGCAAGTCCAAGGAAGAATGACCCATGATTAATGCTTCCGGTTATTTGTTTTGATTTGTGACAATCTTATCAAACTTTGATTTGGGTTGTTTGCCGATTTGGAACTATACTCATAACAAATTCGAGCTTTTAATTTGGGAAAATTCTAAACCGACATCTAACCCACATCAAATATTTAGCGCCGTTGTCGGAGACTTTTGCAAATGTGTGTCATTTTGTTGGTTATTATTAATATGTAAATATTGTGAATAGCTTGTTTTTGCTTGTTTTATTGGTTTTTGCTAGTAGTTTTAGTTATTGTTCTTAGTTAGTATTTTTCTTTTAATAGGTTTCTAGTTGTTGATTAATTTCTTTAATTACTCTTTTGTTAGCTTTTAATAATTGCATGGTTCTTATATTTTTCAAGTTGAATGATGTAACACCATATCATCCTAAGCCTTATCTCTAGCCGCAAAGCAAAGGATAACAAAGTGACACGGCAGTTCTAAAGCTCAATATCATAGTATATAGTCAAGAATATAATACACTAGAAGTCCGATGAAGGAACAAAGCTCAAACACGCAGAAAACAGAGATACAAAAGTGCGAAGCATTCACCCGTGTGGTAACAGTACCCAATAGATAAGATATAAAGTTCCGGGATGCCAAAGACAATCCTAGAACTTCACATCGATTACAAGATATTCAAGCTTAAAGAAATATAATAAACCATAAGTTGGGTAATCTAACTTAAGAGATTTCTAAACTAACAGAACCATCATCGTAACACCCTACCACACAGAGCCTTATGCTTAAGTCATAAGACAGAGGTGGCAAGGTATTACGACCTCTAAAAGTAAAATTATATATATAATAATAGTGAAAAAGATTTTTAACTAGGAGTCTTTGAAGAAAAGGCTGAAGCAAAACTCGTTAAATTGAAAAGTTCAACACTCTCGAAAGCATAACGTAAGTGAAACATGTAGATAAGCTGACAAGGGTACATATACATAAGAGTGCCAAAATACAGATAACAAAGCTCAAGACTCGGTTCGTGAAGGTAACTGGCCCGAGCATATAAGTATACATACATACATACATACATACATACATACATACATACATACATACATACATACATACATACATACATACATACATACATACATACATACATACATACATATATATATATATATATATATATATATGAGAACCCAAAAGACAACCCGAAATGAGTTACAGAACTTGTTTCTCCAAAATAACCTCTAAGAGGAGTTAACATAGTATATATATAAATAGTGGAGATAATAAGTATCAATCTATCTAAATACATATTAACCAAAATAAAGCTCGAGAGATAAGGATCTTCGCTGAATCAGAAGCTTCTAGCATGCCTTAGTGAGGAGCCTCACGTCCTGTATTTGAAAACCACAAAATTCGCATGGGGTGAGAATCGGAGGTTCTCAGCATGGTAACAGTGCCCACATATCTAACATATAATGTCTTGAGAAAGCCGAAGGCAATTCTAGAACTTCCAACATATAATTAAAGCTTATAAACATAACTAAACTGTAAGAATGAAATAGGCAACTAACTAAGGATCTTCGATCTATCTAAAACTCCCCAATCCAACTCCTTCGAACCTCCCAACCACCATCAGAAACAGTTGTTACAAACACAATTATTACATACAAGAAAATCACAGGTAGAAAGCATTTACAGCAGATAAACAAGTAGCAAGTAGTTATGCAGTCAATTAGGGAATTCCAAACAAAACACACCAAACAATCATATAGATGCATATGATGCATGCCTGTCCTAGTGGCTGATGAGTCTCATCTGTCGGTTATAAAGCCAATCCAACAAGTCCTGGTAGCTAGCCATTGGACTGTCCTTCTATCGTGCATCCCCAACTCGAGTAATTCACAATCATAATCATAATCATATAACACCCACACTAGTGTTTATCCACGGGGGTGAGCTCATCTGGAATTTTCACAGTGTCTGGCCACACTTACGACATAGGGTCAGCAGAGTATCGAGTCTCAACCTGGAACACGTGGTGGCTAGCCACTGCTTTCACCCAGGAAAACTCGTATCTCAGATAGTTGGAAGTGCATCAAATCACATTATCAAACAACAATCATATACATATACATAGTCAGCCAAAAATCAATATTTATCACAGCCATCCGGCTCACATCATAATCCATAACCAGCCATAATTCATTAACAAATACAGCCCTTCGACTCATGGCATATACAGCACTTCCACCATCATCCTCAACAACTCATACAATCATCATTAATCATGTTTCATCATTAATTCTCCCTTTACTTCATCCACAAGTTACCACATTTTCTATCTTCTTCTCATTACTAGGCATACTATAAAGATTTAGGACTAAAAGGATGAAAATGGAGGCTTAGAGGTTTGAAATTTGGTTTTAAAAACACAAAACTCATATTTGCTAAAAATAGGGGCATGCGTATGCGTGGATCACGCGTACGCATTGCCCTTCCTGCGTACGCATGCGCACCAAACAGAAATGACTGGCCGCATATGAGAGAATTCAGGTACGCAAAAACCCCAGGTCACGCATACGCGTGAGCGTGCTTTTTGGCCCATTTCGCGTACACAGTTCCCTTTCCGCGCACGCAAATACGCCAAACAGAAGCGCATGTCCGCGTATGGAATGTATGCGTATGCATACAATGCAGTGGCTCCAAAAAGCTGCTAAGTCCAGAATTTTCAGCTTGTACACCAAACTTTGATCGAGCATAACTTTCTCGTTTTAAAACATTTTTCCTCAGTTCTTCGAAAGGCATAAACATCTCAGACCAAATTTTATTTCTAAACAAGTTTCACACAAATTGAAGGTCTAGAGATCAAGTTATGCTTCGCCAAAATTGGCCAAAATCACAATTTTCACAAAAACCAACAAACCTCAATTTTCAAAACATACTCTTTTCAAACCTCTTTTAATTCAACCAAAACTTTACCAATTCAGCCTTAACCACATTCCAACTTCCTTATTCAATCCACAACACAATAATTCTCTAGTTTCATCAATCTTAACTCAATAATCCAAGTTCAACAATTCACAACATACATTATCAACTACTTGTGACAGTTTCCATATCAAGTTAAACAAAATCTCACTTCATTAATAATCATGCATACCAATACCATGTCACTTACAATTTTACATGCCTTATCAATAATTAGCATCAACTACAACCATCCAAGACCATTAACCATATAATCAACACAATCTACATCATTCAATCATCTACATCAATAATTCAATCCCTATCCTAAGGTCACTAGCCTAAGTTTTTACAATACATTACATTTTAGATGCAGAAAATCGAAACCATACCTTGGCTGATTCTCCGTTCAGCCCAGAACACCTCCAATTCAACTTTTTCTCAACTTTCAAGACTCCAACACCTCTAAAAACAGATTTCTAGATTGCAATCTACTTCAAGCTCCCAAAATCTCCATCAAACCTCAATCCATTTACATACATATATTGCCTAATACACATAACATACACCCACACATACAAACTCAATAAATAATAACAACAATTCAAGTACTTCACTTAGGTTTGAGGATCTTACCATACCCAAGGATCAAAGGGGTGAGATTAAGCCTTTTTTCTCAAGCTAATTGGATCCTATAACATCAAAGAGCTCAAAATCTCAACACTTTTATCCAATAATTTCGAAATCAGGGGCTGGAGAAACTGAAATTAATTCGTGGCTTACCTCTTAAATAATCTTATGGCCTTTGTAGAGTTCGACACCCGTAGTTGCGTGGCCGCAAACGGTGCAGCGATCAGAGCTCGAAATGAGAAGATATGGTGATTTGAAGTCACACCAAGGGTTTGCTTCTTCTTCCTTCTTCCATGGCTGCTTCAACGTGTTCAGCAGGCAAAATGGGCAGAGAAAGATCTGAACTCACTTTAGTAAGTGAGTGGGTTGGACCCACGGGCCCAGTTTGGGTCCGGTTTGACCGGTTTGGCCCGTTCGGCCCAATCTTGTGCCAAATTCTTTAAAATTAGTGTCCAAATTCTTGTTTTAATTTTCTCTATCATATTAAACTATAAAATTTTATTTTCTAATTTTCTAGAGTAAATATTAATTTATGATTTAATTGTTTATTAATTAACCAATTTTTACAATCGTTGTCCCACAACCTTCGCCATCCTATCCTCCATGCGATCCCATCGCCACCGCCTACCGAACCTCCTCAATCCCCGCAGAAAACACAGATAATGCACGTAATTAAAACACAAGTAATATACATATACAGTAGGTAATTCAACAAGCAGTTAAACATGTTATACATTTAGGCAATGGATGCAATTAGGCAAAGCATGCAAACACATAAAAGATGCACATGATGAATGCCTGCCTTATTGGCCATGATATCACTTGTCGGTTCAACTTCCAACCCGACACATCCCCTTGGGATGTCACCTTTTGGTCACAAAAAATTGGTACCCCAGGGATATAGTGCTCGACCCACTATCTAGGGATATAGTGCCCGATCCACTCTTGTGACTCAAAAGGACAAAAGCGGGATACTCAATCTCAGACCTCACATCTCAACGTAAACGGGATTAACCACCGTCCTTACGCTGGCGTCGCAACCTCGACAAGCGGGATTAACTACCGTCCTTGCCAGGCGCATAGCGACTCATCAATCTCATCATATCAATAGTATATAATCAGTCTCAGTGATCACTGCTCATATAACACAAGTTCTTTAGTACTCATCTCATCAATTTCCAACAACCTCAATCATTCATTTGTTTCAATACATTATCATCTCAACACTTCGCCAATCCACTCAAGTCATTCCATCCAAAGGACTTCCCAAGCCTAAGTCTCTGTATTTAATTTCATAATAGAAAAATCTCATCCTAAGTTACTCAATCCATCCTCACTAGTCTCAGAACCTAATTACTAGCTAAGAGTCTTAATTAACAATTCTGGAGGTTTAAAAAGCTAGAGAATTGCTTAAAAATACAAAGATCATATTTTTTAGCAAAATAGAGGTCTTGCATATGCGAATCCATTCTTGCATACGCATGGGTGTCAAATCGCCGAGGTCATATACGCACCCATCTTCTGCGTACGCGAACACTTGAAATGGAAAGGGGTTGTCATGTCACGTGTTACAAGTCGCGTACGCATGCCAGTAAAAATGTCATTCTCGCGTATGCATGCCAGTATCACGTACGTGAGAGTGCTTGGTAGTGGCCAATCCTCGCATGGCGTGCACTGTCCGCGTACGCATGCCTCAAAAATATTTGGAAAAGTTGTTTGTTGCAGAATTTAGATTTTTGTTCCAAACTTCAAACGCGCATAACTTTTTTTGTTTTAAAATATTTTTCATTCGTTTTTCAAACTCTTAAACATCTCGGACCCAACTTTCATTTAAATTAAGTTTCATCAAAATTGAGAGTCTGAAACACATGTTATGGCTCGTTGAATTTGGTTAAAAACAAGGTTTTACCAAAACTAACAAAGTTTCTCTAGTTTTCCAAACTTCAATTCAAACCAATTTTAAATACAATCTAATCAGTACCAAAACCTAACATTCAATGTTAATACTCATAGACACAAGATCAATTACTGCCTAACCACTTCTCAACCATTTCATCTCAATAACTTCCTTAGATCCTTATACAACACCATTATCAACATAATCATCACAAAACACTATCAACCATTAACCCAATCCACCATAATCATTATTCCTCAATTCAACACCATTGAAACTCACAATCATCATCAATTGTCACCAATATCAATAAGCATAAATAATCATCATCAATTCAATCCTATCCTACAGTCCACTAGCCTAAGTTTCATGAAACATTACATATTAGCTAAAAGAAACCGAAACCATACCTTGACCGATTCTCGACACACACAAAATCACCGAAAGCAACCTCCCACACAAGCTTCCAAGTCCAAACAAGTCACCAAACTCAATTTAAATGCTCCAAATAGCTAAATCAACTCCAATAAACACCAACTTTCAATCTAATATCATATAATACATCACAATCAATACTGGGGTTCATAATCATACTAAATCACAAGGGTTAAGAGATAGCTTACCTTAACCACTGTAAATTAGGATAAAACCCAATAATTCTCCACTATTAGTTGGCACCTAAACATCAAAAATCATAAAACTCTCTCAATTACCATAGCCAAAATGCGAAAATATATAGGGCAGAGAATAGGAACATGGATTTCAAGTTGTTACCAACTTTATTTAGCTAGAAATGACGAGCTTGGTGAGATCTACGCGTGGCTGCAAACGGAACACCAATCGGAGCATCGTATCTCAAATTATGAGCGATTGAAGAAGAAGATGAATAATGACTTTATTTGGGTTTGTGTTTATATGATGAATGAGGCTGAATTGGCTTTATTTAAGTGTATTTATATGTTGGACTTGGGCCCAACTTGGGCCCCGTCCAACTGTTTAGCATTTTAGGTTCATTTGGTCCAACTTTGGACCAAAACCTTTAGAATTAGCACCCGGTTTTTAATTTTAAATATTTTTCTAAGTTTTTCACTTTTTCTACAATTTTATTACTCTTACATAGTACTAAATATATTTAAGCCGATACTATCGACGAATTTACTGGTATGTATTTTTATGCAATTTTTCACAGAAAATTATATTTTCCCGCTTGAAAAAATCTACTGAATTCAAATATCACCTTTAAATATTCTAATTAATACTTCTAAATTTTTAAACCTATTCTAGATAATTAAATTATTATTTTATTTTATTTTAATCGGCTATTAACTTCCGGTTCTTACAAATGACACGGTCACTTCCGAATCTGAGCTTTGCCACATTTGATCTTGAGATCGAAAGAACCTTAACTCATGTTAACAAGCTCGGCATCGGTTGGCATTTGGGAATAGTGAATCAGAGTCTCTTGACGAGTAACCCGATTCACTATCACATTCTAATTGTGATTCTCACTCTACATTCAACGAGAAAATATTGTACTCTTCTGTTGGTAGTTCTAACGCCTCTGTGAGTGACTTAGGTAATGACGATATGGCAGAGCCTAGGATGTTACTCTTAAAGAAGCGGGAGCCCTGGACATAATTTTTCAACCTCTACAAGTGCAATATTTATGAGCGGATAATTTATACGCTTTTTGGCATTGTTTTTACATAGTTTTTAGTATGATTTAGTTAGTTTTTAGTATATTTTTATTAGTTTTTAATTAAAATTCACATTTTTGAACTTTACTATGAGTTTGTGTGTTTTTCTATGATTTCAGGTAATTTCTGGCTGAAATTGAGGGACTTGAGCAAAAATCATATTCAGAGGTTGAAGAAGGACTACAGATGCTGTTGGATTCTGACCTCCCTGCACTCAAAGTGGATTTTCTGGAGCTACATAACTCCAAATGGCGCACTCTCAATTGCGTTGGAAAGTAGACATCCAGGGCTTTCCAGCAATATATAATAGTCCATACTTTGATTAAGGATAGATGACGTGAACCGGCATTGAACGCCAATTCCATGTTGCATTCTGGAGTCAAACGCTAGAAACAGGTTGCAAAGTGGAGTTAAACGCCAGAAACAGGTTACAAACTGGCGTTCAACTCCAAGAAAGACCTCTACACGTGTAAAGCTCAATACTCAGCCCAAGCACACACCAAGTGGGCCCTGGAAGTGGATTTCTGCATCATTTACTCATTTCTGTAAACCCTAGTAACTAGTTTAGTATAAATAGGACTTTTTACTATTATGTTTAGATCTTCGAATCTTTGATTAGTTTCATGCTATCTTAGACTTTTTTGAGGGCTGGCCATTCGGCCATGCTTGAACATTTATCACTTGTGTATTTTCAACGGTAGAGTTTCTACACACCATAGATTAAGGTGTGGAGCTCTGCTGTTCCTCAAAGATTAATGCAAAGTACCACTGTTTTTCTATTCAATTCAACTTATTCTGCTTCTAAGATATTCATTCGCAATTCAATATGATGGATGTGATGATCGTGACAATCATCATCATTCTCAACTTATGAACGCGTGCCTGACAACCACTTCCGTTCTACCTTAGATTGAATGGATATCTGTTGCGGTATTTTATTACCACACTTACTAACCGACAAGTGCACCGGGTCGTACCAAGTAATACCTTACGTGAGTAAGGGTCGATCCTACGAGGATTGATGGATTAAGCAACAATAGCGTTTGATAGGATTAGTTAGACAGACAGAAAATAGTGTTGAGATGCAATATAAAAAACATTAAACAATATCAAAATATTGAAGAAAGGCAAGTAATTAAGATGGGAATAATATATGGAGAAGATAGTTAAGGTTTCAGAGTTATCTATTTTTCCGGATTAACTTTTCTTACTAACTAATTTAATTATGCAGGATTTAATTTATGGCAAACTGTATGTGACTAGACCCTAATTCCTTAGACCTTCCTAGTCTCCCCTAAAATTCATTAATTGCCAATTTCTTGGTCAATTAATTCCAATTAGAGGGTGATAATCAATTTCTAGTTTATATGCCACAAAAACTCTAATTATCCAAGAGGTAAAAGGATTATATGTCACATATCCTATTAAATTCAGATAATTAAAATTTAGGAGAAATAGTTTTCAAGCTGTTGTTCAGGTAAAGAGCTTTTCCAAGTTTTACAAGAACTCAAATAGAAAGAGGGTCATACTTCCGTTCCACCCAAATTCATAAAATAAAGAGCAAAAACAATTCTTAAATTATAAATCCACACATAAATTAAAATAGTAAAAGCAATAAAATTATTCCATACAAATAGACAGAGCTCCTAACCTTAACAGTGGAGGTTTAGTTGCTCATAGAAAAGAAAGAAAATTAGGATTGTCAGTTATGTTCCCCTGATGGGATGAGGTGGAATCTCCCCAGGACCTCTACAAAGGAAGGAAAGTTTCTCCCTTTTTATAACTAATCCTAATAAATTTAAAATATAATATCTAAAACTAAAAATTAAAATAATATCTTTTCCTAGAATTAAAATTTGAATTTAAATTTGAATTAATTTAAATAATCAAATCTTCAATGGATGGATGGGGACCACTTGAATTGTCCATTATGCAGATCGCTCATGTGACGCGTCCGCGTCATCCACGCGTTCGCGTCATTTGTGCAGATTCCAGTCCACGCGATCGCGTCAGGCACGCGATCGCATCATTGCAATTTCCTCCATTCTGCGCAGTCGCGTGAGCCATGCGTTCGCGTCGGTATTCGCTGGTCATCTCCTTGGCTTCTTCTCTTTCTCTGTAGAAACTTCATCAAATTTCGCCAAATGCTACCTAAAATAAACAGTATTGTACAAAACTCAAAATAGCATCCATAGTGGCTAAAATATAATTAATTCTTAATTAAATTTAACAATTTAGATGCAAATTCACTAGGAAAATATAGGAAAGATGCTCACGCATCACAACACCAAACTTAAACTGTTGCTTGTCCTCAAGCAACCAAAACTAATATAAGCTTAGGATGTGAATTTGGATGAGAATGAGAGTTCGATTAAGCCCATGTCTCTTCTTATAGTGGGATTAAAACTGCAATCCTGAACAGTTTTGGCATCTCACTTTATCCTTTGAAGTTCAGAATGATTGGCATCCATAGGAACTCAGAATTCAAATAGTGTTATTGATTCTCCTAGTTCAGTATGTTGATTCTTGAACACAGCTACTTTATGAGTCTTGGCTGTGACCCTAAGCATTTTGTTTTCCAGTATTACCACCGGATACATAAATGCCACAGACACATAACTAGGTGAACCTTTTCAGATTGTGACTCAGCTTTGCTAGAGTCCGCAGTTAGAGGTGTCCAGAGTTCTTAAGCACACTCCTTTTGCTTTGGACCACGACTTTAACCGCTCAGTCTCAAGCTTTTCACTTGATACCTTCACGCCACAAGCACATGGTTAGGGACAGCTTGATTTAGCCGCTTAGGCCAGGATTTTATTCCTTAGGGCCCTCCTATCCATTAATGCTCAAAGTCTTGGATCCTTTTTTTTTATACCCTTTGCCTTTTAGTTTAAAGGGTTATTGGCTTTTTCTGCTTGCTTTTTCTTTTTCTTTTTCTTTTTCTTTTTTTTCTTTATTTTATTAAATTTTTTTTTCGCAAGCTTTGTGTTTTTCACTGCTTTTTCTTGCTTCAAGAATCAATTTTATGATTTTTCAGATTATCAATAACATTTTTCTTTTTCATCATTCTTTTAAGAGCCAACAATTTTAACATTCATAAACTTCACTATCAAAAAAAATATGTACTGTTCATGTCATGCATTCAGAATCACAGAAAATACCACCACATTTAAGTAAATAAGACTATTATTCAATATAGACCCACTTTCTCATGCAATATATCACACCTATATTTTTTTTTATTTAAGCTCAGTGAGTAATACATGAGATATCTTTTCAGAATTAAAGCAATAGGAAAAACTAAACTAGTCCTAGGATTCTAACTAATAAAGGATCATGCAATAAACAAAGCAAAATAACAGGAAACCGGAACATAACATAGAAAAAGAGGGGAGGAATAAAAAATGAAAGGAACTCAACCACCTTAATTATCCTAGCGGTCGCTTTATTCTTCAGGTTGTGCTCCTCAGTGAAGATGATTCGCCTCCCTTTTGGTGCCATAGGAATAAACAGAAAACTTCTAAGCGAAGTGTCAACACCAAACTTAAAGGTTTGCTTGTCCTCAAGCAAAGAAGAACTGAAAATGGAAGAGAAAAATATTAAGATAAAAGAAAAATAAAAGGATAAGAGAATTAGAGAGAATTAGGATTGGGAGAGAGAGAGAAAGAAAACTGGGCGGCACAAGCGACGCGTTCGCGTCAATGACACGATCGCGTACGTCGCGCATTCTTCATAATGACGCGATAGTGTCAGGCATGCGTTCGCGTGGATGGCCATATATGCAACTGACGCGAACGCGTCAGTCATGCGTCTGCGTGACCAAATTTGTGCTTTTAGCACACTTCTTGCCCCAAGCTGGCACAACTCTCTGCCCAAACGCTCTTTTACGTCGAATTTGCAGGTCACGCGATCACGTCGGTGACACGACCGCGTGAATGACGAAAATCACAAACGACGCGAACGCGTGGGCCACGCGTCCGCGTGGGCTTGTTTGTGCGAAAGACTTCATTATGGCGCCACTCCCGCACAACTGTCTGTAACTTTTTATTTTTCTTGCACCCCTAGATGACGCGTACGCGTCAGCGACGCTTTCGCGTCGGATGCTTTTTTTTTTTAGATTGAGGTGTTCGGTTCCTGTGATAAAATAGCTGCATGATCAGAAAATTAGTAAGAACTTAATAAAAATCAACTAAGTAAGAAAACTACTATTACGAAAAACAACTAAGAATGAAAAATATTGATCATACCACGGTGGGTTGTCTCCCACCAAGCACTTTTAGTTAAAGTCCTTAAGTTGGACATGTTGTGAGCTTCTTGTCATGGTGGCTTGTGCTTGTACTGATCCAGGAATCTCCACCAATGTTTGTAATTCCAATGGCTACCGGGATCCCAAACTAGGCGCACAACGCCTTTGAGCAAGTTGAAGCAAGCGACAAAGCCCCAAGAGTGTTGATTGTGGGAATGAATTCCAGGGTCCCAAACTTTGCTTTTACACCCGTCTTCTTGTGTATCACCATTGTTCTCA
Source organism: Arachis ipaensis (assembly GCF_059453495.1). NCBI lineage: Eukaryota > Viridiplantae > Streptophyta > Magnoliopsida > Fabales > Fabaceae > Arachis > Arachis ipaensis. The sequence continues at coordinate 90,245,813 of NC_142437.1, read as the reverse complement.
ACGGGTGGCAAGCAATTTGAATTCTCACAGAGACATCCAAACAACCTTCTAGACCCATTCAAATTAGCTCTACACCAATTCTTGCACTTCAATTCGGAGCATGCAACCATATTGAGCCTTGCTTGACAACTCTTATCACTAACCATCTTCCTCTTACTCTTGATGCCACAAAGAGCTCTAAGTTGACCATCCATCTCCAGTAGTCCATATTCAAGTGGGAAAGTAAGGATTAAGGATAGGAATTTTACCCACTTGAATGTTGTATTGGATGGTGATGGCCTTGGAAGAGGTCTTGCAAGCTCTACTCCCTTGTGTTCTACTTTGAATTCTACCACCTCCTTGTAAGCTTCCTCAATTTCAACCTCTTCTTCTTGGTAGCTTTGTTTTAATTCAATCTCTTCTTCATTACTTACCAAGGGCATGGGAGGTTGTGTTTCTTCCTCCTTTGTGGGTGCATCTTCCTCCTTTGTTTTTGCATCTTCTTCTTCTTCCATGTGTGAGGATGGAAAGTTCTCTAGTGCACTGGAGTATAAACTCCTTTGATTGATTTCCTCACTTTCTTCCATAGGATCTTGCATTGTATCTCTTGGGAAGGAATTTGCTTGTTCCTCTTCCTGGTACTTGATAATCGACTGCATATGCTTCTCTATATTTTTGACACTTGTCTTTATATCATGTAAGCATTCTTTCATGAGAAGCTCAAGATCTGATGGTATTTGAGATAAATAAGAAAGAGGTGATGGTTCTTGATAAGTGTAAAAAGATGATGGTTCTTGGTATGGATAGAGAGGTGGTGGTTCTTGGTATGGATATGGAGATGGTGGTTCTTGATAGTTAGAACATGGAGCACTGAAGTTTCTTTGGTTTTGACCTTGCCAACCAAAATTTGGATAGTTCTCCCATTCATAATGATATGAATCACTACTCGGGTGTGAGTAGTAACCCATATGATCTCTCTCCATTATTTTTCCTTAACACAAAATACCAAAAAGGATTAAACGCACCATGTGGTAAATAGAAAAGCAAAGAAGACAGAACAAAATTCTAAAAATTAAAATAAAAAAAATAAAATAAAACTAACTAAAAAACACCAAACTTAATTTCAGAAATTAAAAAAAATTATTAATGTTATTTATTTATAAAATTATTTAGTTAATTATTTATTTATTTATTTATTTTTTTAAAATAGAAATAAAATAAAGCTAATGAAATATAGAAAGAAAAAAAATATAATAATAATGAAAAGAACAGAATGAAAATAAAAGAAATTAAAAATAAAAAAAAGTATATAAAAAAAAACACGGTCGAAGGCTCCTTTTAAAAAATTTTAAAAGTTAAACGAAAAAGAAAAAAGGAAAAAAATTTAAAACGGGGACAGGGGTGGGAAACGAAAAAAAAAAGTTTTAAAGATAATAAAACAATACTTAAATGAAATTTAAAATTAAAACGCCTAATCTAAACAATCAAACAACTAATAGTTGTTAATCACAGTCAATCCCTGGCAACGGCGCCAAAAACTTGATTGCGGTATTTTATTACCACACTTACTAATCGGCAAGTGCACCGAGTCGTACCAAGTAATACCTTACGTGAGTAAGGGTCGATCCCACGAGAATTGATGGATTAAGCAACAATAGCGTTTGATAGGATTAGTTAGACAGACAAAAAATAGTGTTGAGATGCAATATAAAAGACATTAAATAATATCAAAAATATTGAAGAAAGGCAAGTAATTAAGATGGGAATAATATATGGAGAAGATAGTTAAGGTTTTAGAGTTATCTATTTTTCCGGATTAACTTTTCTTACTAACTAATTTAATTATGCAGGATTTAATTTATGGCAAACTGTATGTGACTAGACCCTAATTCCTTAGACCTTCCTAGTCTCCCCTAAAATTCATTAATTGCCAATTTCTTGGTCAATTAATTCCAATTAGAGGGTGATAATCAATTTCTAGTTTATATGCCACAAAAACTCTAATTATCCAAGAGGTAAAAGGATTATATGTCACGTATCCTATTAAATTCAGATAATTAAAATTTAGGAGAAATAGTTTTCAAGCTGTTGTTCAGGTAAAGAGCTTTTCCAAGTTTTACAAGAACTCAAATAGAAAGAGGGTCATACTTCCATTCCACCCAAATTCATAAAATAAAGAGCGAAAACAATTCTTAAATTATAAATCCACACATAAATTAAAATAGTAAAAGCAATAAAATTACTCCATACAAATAGACAGAGCTCCTAACCTTAACAGTGGAGGTTTAGTTGTTCATAGAAAAGAAAGAAAATTAGGATTGTCAGTTATGTTCCCCTGATGGGATGAGGTGGAATCTCCCCCAGGACCTCTACAAAGGAAGGAAAGTTTCTCCCTTTTTATAACTAATCCTAATAAATTTAAAATATAATATCTAAAACTAAAAATTAAAATAATATCTTTTCCTAGAATTAAAATTTGAATTTAAATTTGAATTAATTTAAATAATCAAATCTTCAATGGATGGATGGGGACCACTTGAATTGTCCATTATGCAGATCGCTCATGTGACGCGTCCGCGTCATCCACGCGTTCGCGTCATTTGTGCAGATTCCAGTCCACGCGATCGCGTCAGGCACGCAATCGCGTCATTGCGATTTCCTCCATTCCGCGCGGTCGCGTGAGCCATGCGTCCGCGCCGGTATTCGCTGATCATCTCCTTGGCTTCTTCTCTTTCTCTGCAGAAATTCCATCAAATTCCGCCAAATGCTACCTAAAATAAACAGTATTGTACAAAACTCAAAATAGCATCCATAGTGGCTAAAATATAATTAATTCTTAATTAAATTCAACAATTTATATGCAAATTCACTAGGAAAATATAGGAAAGATGCTCACACATCAATATATCTTGGATATCTAATACAGGGGACCGAGTCCGAGTTATTGGTGTCTTCGTGGTATAAGTTAGAACCCATGGACAGCCATTCTTGAGAATCCGGAAAGTCTAAACCTTGTTTGTGGTATTCCGAGTAGGATTCAGGGATTGAATGACTGTGACGAGCTTCAAACTCGCGAGTGCTGGGCGTAGTGACAGATGCAAAAGGATCAATGGATCCTATTCCAGTATTATCGAGAACCGACAGATGATTAGCCATGCAGTGACAGCGCATTGGACAATTTTCACTGAGAGGACAGGTGGCCATTGACAACGGTGATGCCTAACATACAGCTTGCCATGGAAAGGAGTAGGAATGATTGGATGAAGACAGCAGGAAAGCAGAGGTTCAGAGGAACGAAAGCATCTCTATACGCTTATCTGAAACTCTCACCAATGAATTACATAAGTATCTCTATCCTATTTTAATTATCTTTTAGTACACTATAATCTCTTAATACATTTGAATCCGCCTGACTGAGATTTACAAGGTGACCATAGCTTTCTTCAAGCCGACAATCTCTGTGGGATCGACCCTTACTCACGTAAGGTTTATTACTTGGACGACCCAGTGCACTTGCTGGTTAGTTGTACGAAGTTGTGAAACAGAATTAAGAATATGAACGTGCGTATTAAGTTTTTAGCACCATTACCAAGGAAGGAATGATCACGATTTCGCACACCAAGTTTTTGGCGCCGTTGCCGGGAATTGTTCGAGTTTGGACAACTGACGGTTCATCTTGTTGCTCAGATTAGGTAATTTTATTTTAATTTTAAGCTTTTTATTTCTTATTCTCGAAAAATACAAAAAAAATTTCTTTTTTTTTTTCGTTTTTCTCAATTAATTTTTGAAAATTACAAAAAATTTTTATAAAATCATAAAATCAAAAATATTTTTTGTGTTTCTTGCTTGAGTCTAGAGTCAACTTTTAAGTTTGGTGTCAGTTGCATCTTTTTAATTTTCCAAAAATTATTTTCAAAAATTTTATGCATTGCATTCTTCATGATCTTCAAGTCGTTCTTGGCCAGTCTTCTTGTTTGATCTTCATATTTTCTTGTTTTGTGTCTTTTCTTGTTTTTCATATGCATTCTTGAATTTTTAGTGTCTAAAAATTAAAAATCTTTAAGTTTAGTGTCTTGCATGTTTTCTTTTCTTCAAAATTTTCAAAAATAAGTTCTTGGTGTTCATCTTGACATTCAAAGTGTTCTTGGTGTTCATCTTGATATTCATAGTGTTCTTGCATGCATCATGTGTTTTGATTCATAATTTTCATGATTTGTTTCAATTTTGTGTTTTTCTCTTTCATCATTAAAAATTCAAAAATAAAAAAAATAAATTTCCCTTATTTCACTCATAAATTTCGAAAATTTGAGTTGACTTTTTCAAAACTTTTTAAAATTTAGTTGTTTCTTATGAGTCAAGTCAAATTTTCAATTTAAAAACCTTATCTTTTTCAAATCTTTTTCAAAAATCAAATCTTTTTCATTGTTCTTTTGTAATTTTTGAAAATTTCAAATTGATTTTCAAAAATCTTTTTCTTATTTTCATTTCATATTTTCGAAATTAATACCAACATTTAATATGATTGATTCAAAAATATTAAGTTGTTACTTACCTATTAAGAAAGGTTCAATCTTTAAATTTTAAAATCATATCTCTTTGTTTCTTGTTAGTCAAGTAATCAATTTTAGTTTTCAAAATTAAATCTTTTCAATTCCTTATCATATCTTTTTCAATTTCAATCATATCTTTTTCAAAATTAATTTCAAAATTCTTTCTAACTTCTCCCCTAACCTCTTATCTTTTTAAAATTGATTTTTAAATCTTTTTCAATCAATCTTATCTTTTTGTTTCAATCATATCTTTTTCAATTTCAGTCATATCTTTTTCAAAAACAAATTTCAAATCTCTTTTAATCAATCATATCTTTTTGTTTCAATCATATCTTTTTCAAAACTGCCCAACTAACTCTCTACCTTTAATTTTTGAAAATTCCTTCAATCTTTTTCAAAATTTCGTTTTATATTGTTTTAATTTTAATTTAATCTAATTTCAATTTTAATTTTCGAATTTTAAATTTATTTTTAAAATATTTTTATTTTTTTATTTTGTTAAAATTTTTGAATTCTTCTCTCATCTCTAATCTCCTTCTATTTATTTATTCATCCATTAACACTTCTATCCTCACCCCTGTGTTTGGATTCTCATATTTTCCTTCTTCTATTCTTACTTTCTTCTACTCATATAAAGGAATCTCTATACTGTGACATAGAGGATTCCATATTTTTTTTTCTGCTTTCTTCTTCTTTTTCATATGAGCAGGAACAAGGATAAGAACATTCTTGTTGAAGCTGATCCTGAACCTGAAAGGACTCTGAAGAGGAAGCTAAGGGAAGCTAAAGCACACCTCTCTAGAGAAAATCTGACAGAAATTTTTGAAAAAGAAGAAGATATGGCTGAAAATAATAACAATGCAAGGAGGATGCTTGGTGACTTCACTGCACCTAATTCCAATTTACATGGAAGAAGCATCTCAATCCCTGCCATTGGAGCAAACAATTTTGAGCTTAAACCTCAATTAGTTTTTCTGATGCAACAGAATTGCAAGTTTCATGGACTTCCATCTGAAGATCCTTTTCAGTTCTTGACTGAATTCTTGCAGATCTGTGATACTGTTAAGACCAATGGGGTTGATCCCGAGGTCTACAGGCTTATGCTTTTCCCGTTTACTGTAAAAGACAGAGCTAGAGTATGGTTGGACTCTCAACCTAAAGATAGCCTGAACTCTTGGGATAAGCTGGTCACGGCTTTCTTAGCAAAGTTCTTTCCTCCTCAAAAGCTTAGTAAGCTTAGAGTGGATGTTCAAACCTTCAGATAGAAAGAAGGTGAATCCCTCTTTGAAGCTTGGGAGAGATATAAGCAACTGACCAAAAAGTGTCCTTCTGATATGCTTTCAGAATGGACCATTCTAGATATATTCTATGATGGTCTATCTGAACTATCAAAGATGTCATTGGACCATTCTGCAGGTGGATCCATTCACCTAAAGAAAACGCCTGCAGAAGCTCAAGAACTCATTGACATGGTTGCTAATAACCAGTTCATGTACACTTCTGAGAGGAATCCTGTAAGTAATGGGACGCCTCAGAAGAAGGGAGTTCTTGAAATTGATACTCTGAATGCCATATTGGCTCAGAACAAAATATTAACTCAGCAAGTCAATATGATTTCTCAGAGTCTGAATGGAATGTAAGCTGCATCCAACAGTACTCAAGAGGCATCTTCTGAAGAAGAAGCTTATGATCCTGAGAACCCTGCAATAGCAGAGGTAAATTACATGGGTGAACCCTATGGAAACACCTATAATCCCTCATGGAGAAATCACCCAAATCTCTCATGGAAGGATCAACAAAAGTCTCAACAAGGCTTTAATAATGGTGGAAGAAACAGGTTTAGCAATAGCAAGCCTTTTCCATCATCCACTCAGCAAAAGACAGAGAGTTCTGAGCAGACCCCATCTAGCTTGGCAAACATAGTCTCTAATCTATCTAAGGCCACTCTAAGTTTCATGAATGAAACAAGGTCCTCCATTAGAAATTTGGAAGCACAAGCGGGCCAGCTGAGTAAAAGGATCACTGAAACCCTTCCTAATACTCTCCCAAGCAATACAGAAGAAAACCCAAAAGGAGAGTGCAAGGCCATTGAATTGATCATCATGGCCGAACCTACAAGGGAGGGAGAGGACGTGAACCCCAGTGAGGAAGACCCCCTGGGACGTCCAGAGATCAATAAGGAGTTTCCCTCTGAGGAACCAAAAGACTCTGAGGCTCATCTGGAGACCATAGAGATTCTATTAAAACTCCTTATGCCATTCATGAGCTCTGATGAATATTCTTCTTCTGAAGAGAATGAAGATGTTACTGAAGAGCAAGTTGTCAAGTACCTTGGTGCAATCATAAAGCTGAATGCCAAATTATTTGGTAATGAGAGTTGGGAAGATGAACCTCCCTTGCTCACCAATGAACTAAGTGATCTGGATCAATTGAGATTGCCTCAGAAGAAACAGGATCCTGAAAAGTTCTTAATACCTTGTACCATAGGCACCATGACCTTTGAGAAGGCTCTATGTGACCTTGGGTCAGGGATAAACCTCATGCCCCCTCTCTGTAATGGAGAAACTGAGAATCTTTGAGGTGCAAGCTGCCAGAATCTCATTAGAGATGGCAGACAACTCAAGAAAATAGGCTTATGGACAAGTAGAGGACGTGCTAGTAAAGGTTGAAGGCCTTTACATCCCTGCTGATTTCATAATCCTAGACACTGGGAAGGATGAGGATGAATCCATCATCCTTGGAAGACCCTTCCTAGCCACAGCAAGAGCTGTGATTGATGTGGACAGAGGAGAGTTGGTCCTTCAACTGAATGAGGACTACCTTGTGTTTAAAACTCAAGGATCTCCTTCTGTAACCATGGAAAGGAAGCATGAAAAGCTTCTCTCACTGCAGAGTCAACCAAAGCCCCCACAGTCAAACTCTAAGTTTGGTGTTGGGAGGCCACAACCAAACTCTAAGTTTGGTGTTGAACCCCCACAACCAAACTCTAAGTTTGGTGTTGGGAGGTCCCAACCTTGCTCTGATTATCTGTGAGGCTCCATGAGAGCTCACTGTCAAGCTATTGACAGCGCTTGTTGGGAGGCAACCCAATGTTATTTAATCATTTTTATTTTATTTTCTCTTTGTTATTTCATGTTTTATTAGGTTGATGATCATGTGGAGTCACAAAAACTACTAAAAAATCGAAAACAGAATGAAAAATAGCATTGAAAATAGCACACCCTGGAGGAAGGGCTTACTGGCGTTTAAACGCCAGTAAGGAGCATCTGGCTGGCGTTTAACGCCAGAACAGAGCATGAAACTGGTGTTAAACACCAGAAACAAGCAGCAGTCTGGCGTTTAAACGCCAGGATTGCACCCAGAGGAAAGCTGGCGTTAAACGCCAGAAACAAGCATCAGACTGGCGTTTAACGCCAGAAACATGCACCATACTGGCGTTCAACGCCAGAAACATGCTATAGATTGGCGTTGAACGCCCAAAACAAGCAAGGAAGTGGCATTTAATGCAAGAAACATGCTGCAGTCTGGCGTTAAACGCCAGGATTGCATATATAGGGCGTTATACACGTCTAAAAGGTGCAGGGATGAGAAATCCTCAAACACCTCAGGATCTGTGGACCCCACTGGATCCCCACCTACTTCTTCTCTCCTCTTCACACCTTTCCATAACTCTCTTCCCCAAATACCCCTCACCAATCAACTCAATCACTCTTTCCCATCACCTCTTCACCAATCACATCCATCCTTTCTTCCCCAAAAACCCCACCTACCTTTAAATTCAAAATAATTTCCCTCCCAAACCCAACCCTAAATGGCCGAACCCTAAACCCCTCCCCACTCCTATATAAAACCCTCATTCCCTCTTCATTTTCACACAACAAAACCCTCTCTTCTTCCCCTTGGCCGAAACCATCTCTCTCTCCCTCTCCTCTATTTTTCTTCTTCTTCTACTTCTTTCTTTCTTCTTTTTCTCGGGGACGAGTAACCATTTTAAGTTTGGTGTGGTAAAAGCATAGGTTTTTATTTTTCCATAACCATTCATGGCACCTAAGGCCAGAGAAACCTCTAGAAAGAGGAAAGGGAAGGCAATTGCTTCCACCTCTGAGTCATGGGAGATGGAGAGATTCATCTCTAAGGTCCATCAAGACCACTTCTATGAAGTTGTGGCCAAGAAGAAAGTGATTCCTGAGGTTCCTTTCAAACTCAAAAAGAATGAGTATCCGGAGATCCGTCTTGAAATCCAAAGAAGAGGTTGGGAAGTTCTCACCAACCCCATTCAACAAGTCGGGATCTTAATGGTTCAAGAGTTCTATGCAAACGCATGGATCACAAGGAACCATGATCAAAGTGTGAACCCAAATCCAAAGCATTGGCTTACTATGGTTCGGGGGAAATACTTAGATTTCAGTCCGGAAAATGTAAGGCTGGCGTTCAACTTGCCAATGATGGAAGAGAACGCACGTCCCTACACAAGAAGGGTCAACTTTGATCAAAGGTTGGACCAAGTCCTCATAGACATATGTGAGGAAGGAGCTCAATAGAAAATTGACACAAGAGGCAAGCCGGTTCAACTAAGAAGGCATGACCTCAAACCAGTGGCTAGGGGATGGCTAGAGTTCATTCAACGCTCAATCATTCCTACTAGTAACCGGTCTGAAGTTACTATAGACCGGGCCATCATGATCCATAGTATCATGATTGGAGAGGAGGTGGAAGTTCATGAGATTATACCTCAAGAACTTTACAAGGTAGCTGACAAGTCCTCCACTTGGGCAAGGTTAGCCTTTCCTCACCTCATATGCCACCTCTGTAATTCGGTTGGAATTGACATAGAGGGAGACATCCTCATTGAAAAGGATAAGCCCATCACTAAGAAAAGGATGGAGCAAACAAGAGAGCATAGACCTCAACATGAACATGAGAAAATTCCTCATCATGAAATTCCTGAGATGCCTCAGGGGATGCACTTTCCTCCACATAATTATTGGGAACAAATCAACACTTCCCTAGGAGAATTAAGTTCTAAGATGGGATAACTAAGGGTGGAGCACCAAGAGCACTCCATCATCCTCCATGAAATTAGAGAAGATCAAAGAGCTATGAGGGAGGAGCAACAAAGACAAGGAAGAGACATAGAGGAGCTCAAGAGCACCATTGGTTCTTCAAGAAGAGGAAGACGCCACCCTCACTAAGGTGAACTCATTCCTTAATCTCATTGTTTATTTATTTTCCTGTTTTTCGATTTTTGAGCTTTATGTTTTATTTATGTTTGTGTCTTTACTATATGATCACTAGTGTCTAAGTGTCTATGCCTTAAAGTTATGAATATGAATCCATCGCCTCTCTTAAATGAAAACTGTTTTAATTATAAAAGAACAAGAAGTACATGGTTTCGAATTCATCCTTGAAACTGGTTTAATTATTTTGATGTGGTGACAATACTTTTTGTTTTCTGAATGAATGCTTGAACAGTGCATATGTCTTTTGAAGTTGATGTTTAATGAATGTTAAATATGTTGGCTCTTGAAGAATAAGAAAAAAGGAGAAATGTTATTTGATAATCTGAAAAATTATAAAAATGATTCTTGAAGCAAGAAAAAGCAGTGAATACAGAAAGCTTGCGAAAAAAAATAGCAAAAAAAAAGAGAAAGAGAAAGAAAAAGCAAGCAGAAAAAGCCAAAAGCTCTTTAAACCAAAAGGCAAGAGCAAAAATTCAATATCCCTTAAAACCAAAAGGCAAGGGTAAATAAAAAGGATCCAAGGCTTTGAGCATCAGTGGATAGGAGGGCCTAAAGGAATAAAATCCTGGCCTAAGCGGCTAAACCAAGTTGTCCCTAACCATGTGCTTGTGGCGTGAAGGTGTCAAGTGAAAACTTGAGACTGAGCGGTTAAAGTCGAGGTCCAAAGCAAAAATAGAGTGTGCTTAAGAACCTTGGACACCTCTAATTGGGGACTTTAGCAAAGCTGAGTCACAATCTGAAAAGGTTCACCCAGTTATGTGTCTGTGACATTTATGTATCCGGTGGTAATACTGGAAAACAAAGTGCTTAGGGCCACGGCCAAGACTCATAAAGTAGCTGTGTTCAAGAATCAACATACTGAACTAGGAGAATCAATAACACTATCTGAACTCTGAGTTCCTATAGATGCCAATCATTCTGAACCTCAATGGATAAAGCGAGATGCCAAAACTATTTAAGAGGCAAAAAGCTACAAGTCCCGCTCATCTGATTGTAGCTAAGTTTCATTGATATTTGGGAATTTATAGTATATTCTCTTATTTTTATCCTATTTGATTTTCAGTTGCTTGGGAACAAGCAACAATTTAAGTTTGGTGTTGTGATGAGCGGATAATTTATACGCTTTTTGGCATTATTTTTACATAGTTTTTAGTATATTTTTATTAGTTTTTAATTAAAATTCACATTTCTGGACTTTACTATGAGTTTGTGTATTTTTCTATGATTTCAGATAATTTCTGGCTGAAATTGAGGGACTTGAGCAAAAATCAGATTCAGAGGTTGAAGAAAGACTGCAGATGCTGTTGGATTCTGACCTCCCTGCACTAAAAAGAAATTTTCGAGAGCTACAGAACTCCAAATGGCGCGCTTTCAATTGCGTTGGAAAGTGGACATCCAGGGCTTTCCAGAAATATATAATAGTTCATACTTTGATTAAGGATAAATGATGTAAACTGGCATTGAACGCTAGTTCCATGCTGCATTCTAGAGTCAAACGCCAGAAACAGGTTGCAAAGTGGAGTTAAACGACAGAAACAGGTTACAAACTGGCGTTCAACTCCAAGAAAGACCTCTACACGTGTAAAGCTTAATACTCAGCCCAAGCACACACCAAGTGGGCCCCAAAAGTGGATTTCTGCATTATTTACTCATTTCTGTAAACCCTAGTAACTAGTTTAGTATAAATAGGACTTTTTACTATTATGTTTAGATTTTCGAATCTTTGATTAGTTTTATGCTATCTTAGACTTTTGTGAGGGCTGGCCATTCGGCCATGCCTGAATATTTATCACTTGTGTATTTTCAACGGTAGAGTTTCTACACACCATAGATTAAGGTGTGGAGCTCTGCTATTCCTCAAAGATTAATGCAAAGTACTACTGTTTTTCTATTCAATTCAACTTATTCCGCTTCTAAGATATTCATTCGCACTTCAATATGATGGATGTGATGATCGTGACAGTCATCATCATTCTCAGCTTATGAACGCGTGCCTGACAACCACTTCCGTTCTACTTTAGATTGAATGGATATCTCTTGGATATCTAATACAGGAGACCGAGTCCGAGTTATTGGTGTCTTTGTGGTATAAGTTAGAACCCATGGACGGCCATTCTTGAGAATCCGAAAAGTCTAAACCTTGTCTGTGGTATTCCGAGTAGGATTCAGGGATTGAATGACTGTGACGAGCTTCAAACTCGCGAGTGCTGGGCGTAGTGACAGACGCAAAAGGATCAATGGATCCTATTCCAGTATGATCGAGAACTGACAGATGATTAGCCATGCAGTGACAGCGCATTGGACAATTTTCACTGAGAGGACAGGTGGCCATTGACAACGGTGATGCCTAACATACAGCTTGCCATGGAAAGGAGTAGGAATGATTGGATGAAGACAGCAGGAAAGCAGAGGTTCAGAGGAACGAAAGCATCTCTATACGCTTATCTGAAACTCTCACCAATGAATTACATAAGTATCTCTATCCTATTTTAATTATCTTTTAGTACACTATAATCTCTTAATACATTTGAATCCGCCTAACTGAGATTTACAAGGTGACCATAGCTTGCTTCAAGCCGACAATCTCTGTGGGATCGACCCTTACTCACGTAAGGTTTATTACTTGGACGACCCAATGCACTTGCTGATTAGTTGTACGAAGTTGTGAAACAGAATTAAGAACATGAACGTGCGTATTAATTTTTTAGCGCCGTTACCAAGGAAGGAATGATCATGATTTCGCACACCAAATATCCTGATTTGGACGAGAACTTTAAGTTGAAGACCAGGTTGATTAACTTACTTCCTAAGTATCATGGTCTACCGGGTGAAGATGTGCTTAAACACTGAAAGGATTTTCAAGTGGTTTGCTCAGCTGCGAGAAGGCATGGGTTAGATAAAATTGCTATTATGGTATTCACTTTTCCTTCCTCTTTAGAGGGAAAAACAAAGGAGTGATTTTATACTCAGCCGGATGAAGTTATTACCAATTGGAATTGGTCGAAAGGAGTTTTTAGAGGAGTTCTTCCACCCCAAAGACCGAACAATTAAGGAAGGAGATTTCTAGTATCTTGCAAAGGGATGGGGAGATATTTTATGAGTATTGGGAACGTTTTAAGAAGTTGCTTGACTCTTGTCCTCACTATCAGATGGATGATTTGGTGCTTATTAGTAACTTTTGTAAAGGTCTATTTCCGTAAGACGAGATTCTCCTTGATGCCTCTAGTGCAGGATCACTCACCAAACATAAAATTGCGGATAAAGCTTGGGAAGTCTTATCAAATTTAGCGAAGTCAACACACTTGAGGACAAAGAATCCTCAACCAAGAGCTATTGGGGAGGTTTCTCTTTCTGGTGATGCCATTTTGACTAAGATACTTGGGAAAATGATCGTCTGGCTTAGACAAATCCATTAAAACAAACAAATATCTCCAATGCGTCTAGCTCTAACACAAACACCCCGAATTGAGGAACCGTCTCGATCATGTGGTAGTTGTGCTTGTAATACCCATTATACCGATGAATGCCCACAACTTCAAGAAGATAACACTTTGGCGGTGGCAAATCCCTTTCCAAATAGGATGACCTCAGCCTACCCTCTCGTAACACCCAAAGTTCTTATCAATATGGAGGCAATCAACACCAAGGGTAGAGAGACAATTCAAACCAAAGGTGGCAACAACCTCATCAAAAACAATCATTTAAAACCAAGCCTACCACAATCAACCACCTTAAAACCAACAATTTCATCAATCCCCACCATATCAACAACAAAACCCACTTTACCAACAGCACTCTCAGCCATATCACACACAACCCCAACAAAGATACTAACCACCACACACTAGGAAATCAACTTAAGGAAACCAAACCTCTTCTTCCAACCAACCCAATGTGGATAAAACTCTTTGTTCTTTTATCTAAGAACAATGGAAATTTCAAAAGATGAAAGATACCTACATGGCTACCATAGCTGAGGCATTGTCTTGTTTGACCTTTCCACACTCCAACAATAACTCAAATACATCCCAACTATCAAGCTCTAGTGGGATACCTTCTCAACCACTTTCCAACCCCAAGGGTGGCATTAATGCCATTATCCTAAGGTCCGACACAACACTTGATGAGAGTTCCCCCAAGCCTACATTTGTTAAGGAGGATGTTCATGAAAAAGAAGTTGTTGAGGTGGTAGACTTAGAGGAGGATGAAAAGGAAGATGTTGAAAAGAAAGAGGAGGAACTAGTGAAGCCTAAGGAACTTAAAACGAAGACCATCCTAGAAGAACCAAATCCAATCCCTTTTCCACTGGTGGTCAAGAAGAATGTGGAATTGGAGCTCAATATGGTACAAATCTTCAAGAAAGTTACGGTAATCATTCCTCTTTTTGATGTCATCCAACACGTTCCTAAATATGCTAAGTTTCTCAAAGATTTATATACACACAAAGAGCGAATTAGTGAATTGGAAACCATTACTTTGGGTAACTCCATTTCCTCTTTAATGGGTGCTATTTCAAAAAAGTATGGTGATCCAGGGCCATGTTTAGTTTCTTGTGTGATTAGAGGTGTCCGATTGGAAGATTGTATGTGTGACCTAAGTGTTGTGTAAGTATTATGCCCTCTCAGTTTGACAAGTTGAACCTCTCACCATTGAAAATATTAGCCGCTAAGTTTGTTTTGGCAGATAAAAGCATCATTTCGATGGTTGGCATTGTGAAGGATGTGCTATTGAGCATTAATGACTTAGTTTTCCCAGTCGATATCTATATCTTAGAGATGCCTCCCAATGATCAAGGAAGACCCTCTTCTATTTTGCTTGGGAGGCCTTTTCTGAAATCTCAAGGTTCAAGCTTGATGTCTTTTCCAGTACTTATTCATTTGAAGTTGATGACAGAATGGTGAAATTCAATCTAGATGAAGCTATGAGGTATCCACCAGAGAAACATTCAATCCTTCGGTGTGACATTATAGTTGAAGTTGTGGCGGAAGTCCAAGATGAACTCTATAAACACTTGAGCCTTGATAAAAGTCTAAGTGTAGAGGAAGTTGATGAGCATGATGAGAGTACCCTACCACCATCTCATTACCAAGAAGAAAGACAACTGATGCAGATTTTGAATACCACAAACTAATCGGCAAATGCACCAGGTCGTACCAAGTAATAACTCAGGTGAGTGAGTATCGTTCCCACGAGGATTAATGGACTGAGCAACAATAGTTGAGTGATTAGGCTAGTCAGACAAGCTAAATTGAGTGGTTTCGAGTTCAAATAGTATAAAATAGTAAATCAGAAAATGTGAGAAAGCAAACAGTGATTGGTTGCTGAAAATAATATGAGAAACAGTTAAGACTTTGGAGATGTTTAAATTTCTGGATTAACAATTCTTATCAACTACTTTAATCATTCAAAGATTCAATTCATAGTAAATTTTAGGTGATTAAACCCTAATTTTTTATTAATTTAACCTCTTCTAACCCAATCAACCATGAATTTCTTGGTCACTTAATTTAAATTAGAAGGTTAAGTCCAATTCTAGTTTATGAGCTACACAAACCCTAAGCTCCCAAAGATAAAACAATTATATGTCACGTATCGCATTAAATTCAGATAATTAGAGAGTTGTGAGGAATTGATTTCAAGCTTTAATTATAGTGATATAACTTTTCCAAGATTCAATAAGAATTCAAATAGAAAAAGATTTATCTTCCAATATACTCTAATTCCTAGGAAGAAGAACGAAACCAATCCTTGAATGTAAATTAGTGCATTGATTAAGAGTAGAATGACAATAGTATTAATCCATTAAAATAAACAGAGCTCCTAACCTTAACAATGGAGGTTTAGTTGCTCATGACCCAAAGAAAAATCTTGAGTTCTAAAAGTGTAAATTGCGAAATGAGGAAGAAGAAGAAGAGA
The DNA here is from genome assembly GCF_059453495.1 of Arachis ipaensis. Taxonomy (NCBI): domain Eukaryota; kingdom Viridiplantae; phylum Streptophyta; class Magnoliopsida; order Fabales; family Fabaceae; genus Arachis; species Arachis ipaensis. The sequence goes on along the minus strand of NC_142437.1, from coordinate 90,230,128 downwards.
ACAGAAGAGCCCGAAGGGCTTAATCTCTTATCCTTTTATATCTAATCCTAATTAATCTAAAATTAAAATTCTAAAAACCCTAAAAATTATCTTTTCTTACTTTAAAAATTAAATTAAAAAAAAAAACCAAAAAATGTCTTCCGTGGAATTGCTTAACATGGGCCTAGCGCTAAACACCGAGCAGTGGCATTTAGCGCCACCAAACAGAATGCATCTCCAATGTTTCTAGACACTTGGCGCTAAATGCCAGGTAATGGTGTTTAGCATCACCTTCGCAGAATCATGGCACGAATTACGAGGCACCTGGTACTAAATGTCGGGTCATGGCATTTAGCGCTAGCTTCACAAAATGCTTGCATAAAGTATGAGGCTTGTGGCGCTAAACTCCAGGTAGTGGCGTTTAGCACTAGCTTGACAGCAACAATTTTCTTCTTTTTCTTCTGCATGAACTCTATCAAACTTGCTCAAATTTTACCTGAAATCAATAAAATAACAGTACAACTCAAAGTAGTATTCATGATGGTCTAAAACACCAAAATCACATAAAAACTCAACAAATCCATATTTAAATTACTAATAAAAGATAGAAAAGATGCTCACGCATCAATAAGCACACTAAGAAGCAAGGGAAGAGTTGAAACCCTTTCTTCCTCGAGAAAGTATAAAAAGGCAATTGGTTGGAGCTTGGCTGACATAGTGGGGATAAGCCCACAAACATGTATGCACCGTATCTTTTTGGAAGATGGTTCTAAACCGGTTCGCCAATCCCAACAAAGGTGAAACTGAACAATTCTTGATGTGGTGAAGAAAGAGGTTACTAGGCTCTTGGAAGCGGACATCATCTATCCCATTTCCGATAATGAACGGATGAGTCCGGTTCAAGTGGTTTCCAAGAAGTCTAGAGTTATAATGTTAAAGAAAGACAATGAAAAACTAGTAGCAACAAGGGTCCATAATGCATGGAGATTTTGTATTAATTACCAGAGGCTCAATCTAGCCACAAGAAAGAATAATTATCTTTTTCCCTTTATTGATCAGATGTTGGATCGCTTATTCAGTAAATCTCATTACTATTTTTTAGATGGTTATAATGGTTACTTTTAGATTCATATTGCTCTGGAAGATTAGGAAAAAACCATATTCACATGTCCTTTTGGAACTTATGCTTATAAGAGAATGCCTTTTGCCTTGTGTAATGCACCAGTTACGTTTCAAAGGTCCATGATGAGTGTTTTCTCCGATCTCATGGAGAATTGCCTAGAGATTTTCATGGATGATTTTAGTGTCTATGTTAATTCTTTTGATATATGGTTGGATAACTTGGCTAAGGTCTTAGAGCGATGTGCTCGTACTACCTTGTACTAAATTTTGAGAAATGTCACTTTATAGTAAAATAAGGTATATTACTTGGTCACATCATCTCTAGAAATGGAATTTTCGTTGACCTAGCCACGATTGAGGTGATTTCTTCTTTGCATTACCCCTCCTTGGTGAGGGAGATCCGTTCCTTTCTTGGACATGCAGAATTCTACAGGAGATTCATCAAAGACTTCAGCAAGATAGCCTTACCTCTCTTTCGGCTACTTCAAAAGGATGTGGATTTTGTCTTTGATAATGTTTGCAAGGAAGCCTTTGATAAGATTAAGGGAGCATTGACTACGGCTCCAATAGTGCGAGGCCCGAATTGGAACCTTCTGTTTGAGATCATGTGTGATGCTTCTAATTATGTCGTGGGTGCGTGCTGCGCTTGCACAGAGCGACGGCAAGACTCCCTATGTTATAGCCTATGCTTCTAAGATTTTGGATTCTACCCAATCCAATTACACCACCATCGAAAAGGAACTCCTAGCTATTATTTTAGCATTAGACAAATTTAGACCCTACATACTAGGATCCAAAGTGGTGGTGTATTCGGAGCACACAGCTCTAAAGTACCTCCTAACAAAAAAGGAATCTAAACCTAGGATGATTCGGTGGATATTGCTCTAAAGTATCATTGATTCATTTTCTTTAGATGTCTTGGAAGCAATTTCTCCTAACACTCCTTGGTTTGCACCCATAGAAAATTATTTGGTAGCTTGCACTTTCCCTCAAAGCTTTTTAAAACATCAAAAGGAAAAGCTGAAGAGTGATTCCAAATATTATATTTAGGATGACCCTCACTTGTGGAAGTGTGGAGTAGACCAAGTAATTAGAAAATGCGTGCCAAAATTCAAATTTCAATCCATCCTCTAATCTTGCCACTCGTCTGAGAGTAGAAGACATTGTGGCCCTCAAAGAACTACTCGAAAATTTTGGATTGCGAGTTCTGGTGGCCAACATTGTTTAAAGATGCAAATCAATATTGTCAAAACTGCCATCAATGCCAGAAGTTCAAAAATGCATTCCAAGGGGATGAAATGCCCCAACAACCAATGTTATTTGCGAAATTTTTGACGTGTGGGGCATTGACTTCATGGGACCATTTTCAAACTCAAATGGATTTCTATACATTTTATTAGCTATTGATTATGTCTCTAACTGGGTAGAAGCAATTTTAACCCAAACTGATGACGCTAACACCATTGTTTTCTTTGTGAGGAACAACCTCATTTGTCGCTATGGGTCGCCACGAGCAATCGTGAGAGACCAAGGAACTCATTTTTGTAATAGGAAGCTGGAGGCGTTGATGAGAAAGTATGGTGTGATCTATAAAATTGCTATTGTCTATCATCCTCAGACGAATGGTCGAGCTGAGGTTTCAAACCATTAAATTAAGCGAATTCTAGAGAAGGTGGTAAACCCTCAAAGGAAAGACTGGAGTGTAAGGCTAGGGGATGCATTGTGGGCCTATCGAATGACTTACAAAATACTGATAGGGATGATCCCATTTTGGTTAGTCTATGAAAAAGCTTACCATCTCCCTATTGAGATTGAACACAAAGCTTATTGGACAGTGATGGAGTGCAATCGGAACCAAAGGAAGGCGGGCACTGAAACGAAGCTGCAGTTAGAGGAGCTAGAGTTCCTGAGGCTTAAAGCATATGAAAATGCCAGAATTTATAAGGAGAGAGCCAAGGTGGTACATGATTGAAATATCCAGTGGAAGGAATTTAAAGTTGGTGATTAGGTGCTACTTTATAACTCAAGGCTAAGGCTAACGCCAAGAAAACTGAGGTCGAGGTGGGATGGCCTGTATAAAGTGGACAAGGTTGAGCCTTACGGTGTGTTTCAGTTGAGTCATCCATCAAGCCAGTTGCCCAACAATCCTAGGACAAAAAAGAGTTTGAGATTCTCCTCTTGGAAGATCCTTCCTAGGAAAAGAATTGAGGGTTATGCAAGTCCAACTTAAGGACTTTAAAGAAAAGTGCTAGGTGAGAGACACCCCACCATGGTAATATTTTTCAATTTCCTCTTTTGTACATAATTGATTGATATTTTAATTCTCCTCTTTAAATAGAATTGTTGAACTTTTTTTATAGAATTTTCTGGGTTATATGTTTGGTATTGTTATGATGATTGTTATGTGCTTAGGATGTTCAATTTGGTGCAAAATGGCAAAAATTCAGTTCCAGATTTCGTGCGTACGCATCTATCGTGCATACACATTTTCCTTAAAAATCTGTTTGTCATGCGTATGTGCACCTTATGCTTACGCATTGATAAACCACTATTTTATGATTTATCTTGTGCTCAATTGAATGGTTTTTATCAAGTCTTTGCTCACTTATTCATATAATTTGCATGGTTTTACAATTCCTTCCTTATTTTGTGATATATGTGAAAACATGTTTTCTAGGCCTTAAAACTGTTAATTTTAATTATCCCTTAGTACCATTCGATGCCGTGATCTGTGTGTTAAGTATTTTCAGGCTTTATAGGGCAGGAATGGCTTAGAGGATAGAAAGGAAACATGCAAAAGTGGAAGAAATGCGCGAAAATAAAGTTTTGAAGAAAATGGCAGTGACGCGCGCGCATGGATGACGCGGACGCGTGCCTAACGCAGAACACAAGCGATGCGTAAGCGTGACTGACGCGTACGCGTGACAAGGAAAATTTCCAAATGACGCGCACGCGTGACCTACGCGTATGCGTGACAGACGCCACGTGTAGAAAGTTGCAGAATTCGCCCCCAGCAAATTCTGGGCTCTTTTTCGGCCGAAATCCAAGCCCGAGAATACAGAATAGAGGCTAGAGAATGGAGGAATCAAGATCATTCATTCATTCATCATTCATTCAATATACACAATTTTAGATTTTAGATGTAGTTTCTAGAGAGAGATGCTCTCTCCTCTTTCTAGGTTTTAGGATTTAGGATTTCTTTTAGTTTTAGGTTTATTTCTTCTCAATTTCAGGTTCAATGTTCCTTTAATTTAGTTTCTCTTCTACTTTTATTTATTCTAGTATTCTACTTTATCTATTTTCCTTTATTGATTACTTTATGTTGCAATTTGGTTTATGAATTCTCATGTTTAATTTGATTTTCTATTTAATACAATTTGAGGTATTTCAGATTTATGATTGCTTTCTTCTATTTATGTTATTGATGCTTTCAATTTAATTTAGATTTCTTCTCCTTTGGCTTTGGTTGAGTAATTGGTGACACTTGAGTTATCAAACTCCATTGTTGATTGATAATTGGAATTTGCTGGTTGATTTGGATCCCTCTAAAGCTAGTCTTTCCATAGGAGTTGACTAGGACTTGAGGAATCCCATTAATTGGTCCACTTGACTTTTCTTTATTTAGTAAGGGTTAACTAAGTGGGAGCAATAAATAATTCTCATCACAATTGATAAGGATAACTAGGATGTGATTTCCAGTTCTCATACCTTGCAAGGGTTTTCATGATTATTAATTTAATTTCTTGCAATTTTATTTTCTTGTTCCTTATTCAAAAACCCAAAAAGATACTTTTCCATAACCAATAATAAATCATACTTCTCTGCAATTCCTTGAGAGACGACCCGAGGTTTAAATACTTCGGTTATTATTTTTATTGGGTTTGCTTTAGTGACAACCAAAACTTTTGTACGAAAGGATTCTCTGTTGGTTTAGAAACTATACTTACAATGTGATTACTTTTGCAAAATTCTTTACTGACAGAAAAACCTGGTTCATTCACGCATCTTCCATGAGTTTTTTGCCATGTCATGAGTACGCATTTGTAATGCGTACGCATTACCCAAAGTTTTAAAAATCTAGTGCCAAGTCCTAGGCGCACGTACCACTTGCGCGTACGCTCCTCTTCCCCTTTACGAAAAAAATTTTAATTGCTCTCATGCGTACGCACACCAATTGTGCGTACGCATCACCCCAATTCCAAAATTTCAAATTGGAAACCCAGGGGCAAGTCCTGCGCGTACGCATGCCTGGTGCGTACACATTACCCCTAGCACATGTCATGTTATGGTGCGTACGTATCATCCTAATTTTTAAATTTCAATTTCACAAGCCAGTGGGAGGTTCCGCACGTACGCACTTGTGATGTGTACGTATCACCTTGTGGAAACCCACACTCATGCATTCGCACGCAACATGCATATGCACCATTTGCAATTTTTTTAATGTTACTTGTGCGAACCCTAATTCGCACCCTCATTCATGTCTTATTTCTTTTCTTTTTCTTCTCTGCACCACCCCTTCACCTCCTTCCTCTATCACCATCATCACCAAGCTTCACCACCGCACCTCTACCTTCGACGAACCACTATCATCGCCGGTTTCGTATTCTTCTTCCTCATCTTCTTTTCTTCTTCGCTTTCCCTTTTCTTCCCCCCAATCCGCGACACTTTCCCTCTCTCAGAATTTGAAGTTGCACCTCTATTCCATCCTTGTTTCGGCGAGCTTCCTAGTGTCAGGCGACCTTCTGTTGCCATCTCTGGTCGTGGCAACAACATATAGTGCCACAGCAACTCCTTCCTCCCTTCTTCATTTCCATCTTTGACTAGTACTTCAAGTTTCTGCTCTGTTTTCTCTTATTATTTTGTTTAGCTTTAATTCCATAGTTTGTTCTAGATTAGTTTAGTTGGATATTTTATTTCTGTTAGTAGATTTTAGGTTGTTGGAAAAAGGTAGTTTAGTTTGTAGATTCTAGGTTAGTTGCAAGTATTAAGAATTGAAAATTTCTTGGTTGGATGATGCTTTGGTTGCTGGTTTTAGCTTGGTTACTACTGTTTGTTATTGTGTTTTGATATATTAAGTGTGAAAATTGTTGAATGGATAAGCATTGCTGCTGAAGTTTGTTTGTTTATGCTGAATTTGTAGATTACGTGCTAGGTGTTTGATTAAATGCCTCTATGATGCTTTGAGTTTGAACTAAGTTCAATATCGATTCATTAATTCCTTCATACTCCATATAATGACTCAATACTCTTATTTATATTCCTAACAATCTCTAACAGGTTAACCAACTAATTAAGCATCCTAACATTAGTTGGATCGTAACATATTTACTAATTAATTTGTTTATTTTTTGAGTCTCCTTTCTACTCCCATAAGAGAGTAGAGGTCATAGAAAAAGATAGAGGAGTGAAAGGTGTGGCAATTTGAATGCAAGATGAGGATCGAGAATAAAATTGAAAGAGGGTAAGATGTAAACAAATAAAAGAGACAAAGACAGAGATAGCGAAGAAGATGAGGATAACAACGATAGCAGCAAAGGTAGCAATGACAACTACAGTGGTGTGACAAACGTAATAATGGTAGGTGTAAATGAGGTTCAGAAAAAGGATTAGAGATGATGACCAGGATAATGATAAAAAATAGTATAGTAGGAATAAAAATTAATAATTTGAATAGAAGAAATGTTACGTACAAAATTAATAGAAAAAGGACAAATAAGTCCCTGATTTTTTGTCCCACGGACATTATAGTCCCTCACCATTTGAAAATACTTTTAAATCTCTCATCTCCTTAAAAGCTGGACAGATTAGTCCCTCCTTAAAAGTTGGGTTTGACGGAGACATTTGTACAGAGGAACTAATCTGTCCAACTTTTAAGAGAGTGAGAGACTTAAAAGCATTTTTAAATAGTCAGGAACAAAAATGTTCGTAGAATAAAAAGTCAAGGACTTATTTGTCTTTTTCTCAAGTTAATATAAATTAAAAGTGGTAGACAATTTTATAATTTTATAATTTTAAATTGAGTTTAAAAATTATTTATTTTATTTTTATGTAAAATTTATTTTCACCAAAAAATTAAATTCTAAAAGGAATACTTTACCTTTAATTTTAGTATATTTGTAATTCGTAAAACAATTACTATTCCAAAGAACGGTATTTTGATCATAAATTGGGACAAAAGCTTTTTTTTTTTTTTTCTACGGAAGAAAACCTAAAATGTAAAAATGACTTGCTAACCATTCGTGAAGCAGATCGAAAGAAACCCATCAAAAGTAGGGTGCCATCCCAACTTACCAAGATTAACCGCCTTTGCAAGTCATCTCTACTTTTGAAGAGTGGGGAGAATGAAATTTGGGTTTGGCTCATAAAACATTTGCTAAAAGTAGTTTTCAACTTTATTTATAATGTTAACAAATACTTTTATCCAAACTGAAAAAGAAAAATTGCTGCTTGCAGAAACAACAAGTAATCAAAGCTACAAAAACAATAATTGCAGTTATTACAGCTTCCATCTGTCATTTGTCACCTTTTATAATCCAACAATAATTGCAGTTATTACAATAATGTGATGGGTAATGTGAAATACTACCTAATAAGTCCATTTTCCAACACCAAACCAAACCTTATATTATACACCAAATAATATAATAATAATAATAATAATAACAGTCATTATAAAAAAAAATGCGAGAGAGGAGAAGAAGAAGATTCCACCACACCAAACTACTACTATTTACAGTTGCATTCAAGCCTAAGGAACCGACACACTCAACCATATACCTGTCGGCAACAACACCAGTAGCTTACATCATCACACTTCAGAGAGTTCAGAAAAAGGAAAAAGGAATTGTAAACTAGTTTCTTTTGATTTGGTTTTCAGAGATACTCGTTCATGTTGGAAGAGGAAGAAGACAGTGTTTGCGTTTCAACAACTAAACTAAGTGAGTGTTGAAACTGATTCACCTTCAAGTCAAGCTCTTAACAGAATCAGTAAAACTTAAAAACGCATTGATTTGAGTTTCAACGCTCTCAAATGTTAGTCCAAGAGCGTTCAGCTCCCAAATCCACAAACTCTAAACCCAATTCAAGAACCAATGGATCTCTTCCAACGAATCGATTTGCGGAGACGAAGAACCTTGACTTCTCGGCGTGGGTTTCCGAGAATCTCTACAAGATCGTCGCCGTCGTGGCCCTGGCCGCCACCGTCGCCGCTCTCTTCTTCCTCCGCAATGTCGGCGACACCGCCGCGCTCCTTTGCTTCGAGAAGCAAGCACATGACCTCGAGAAGATCGCGTTCCCACGCGTTGATTGGAACAACATAGCTCCCATTCGGGATACGGCATCGAAGTTCGCGAATTTTCGGACGGAACGGTGGATCGTGGTGTCCGTTTCCGGTTACCCCTCCGATTCGCTCCGTGGTCTTGTGAAGATCAAAGGCTGGCAGGTTCTTGCGATAGGGAACTCGAGAACGCCCTCGGATTGGAGCTTGAAAGGTGCGATCTATTTATCACTGGAAATGCAGGCTAATTTGGGGTTTAGGGTTGTTGAATTCCTTCCTTATGATTCATATGTTAGGAAAACTGTTGGGTATTTGTTTGCGATTCAGCACGGTGCTAAGAAGATCTTTGATGCTGATGATAGAGGGGATGTGATTGATGGAGATTTGGGTAAGCATTTTGATGTGGAGTTGATTGGGGAGGGTGCTAGGCAAGAGGTTTTATTACAGTATAGTCATGATAATCCGAATCGAACCGTTGTGAATCCATATGTACATTTCGGGCAGCGTTCAGTTTGGCCTAGAGGTTTACCTTTGGAGAATGTAGGTGAAATTGGGCATGAGGAGTTTTACACTGAAGTGTTTGGTGGAAAGCAGTTTATACAGCAGGGGATTTCAAATGGGCTCCCAGATGTAGATTCAGTGTTTTATTTTACGCGCAAGTCAGGATTAGAGGCTTTTGATATTAGATTCGATAAGCACGCCCCCAAGGTGGCGCTGCCGCAGGGTATGATGGTTCCTGTTAATTCTTTTAACACGATGTATCATTCGCCTGCGTTTTGGGCTTTGATGCTTCCAGTGTCTGTTAGCACAATGGCCTCCGATGTGTTGAGAGGTTACTGGGGACAGAGGCTTCTTTGGGAAGTCGGTGGTTATGTTGCGGTTTATCCCCCTACTGTACATAGATATGACAAGATCGAGGCCTATCCTTTTTCAGAAGAGAAAGATCTACATGTTAATGTTGGTCGTTTGATCAATTATTTGGTTTTGTGGAAATCCAATAAGCATAGATTGTTTGAGAAGATTTTGGATTTAAGCTATGCAATGGCTGAGGAGGGCTTTTGGACCGAGAAGGATGTGAAACTTACAGCTGCTTGGCTGCAGGACTTGTTAGCTGTTGGCTACCAGCAGCCAAGGTTGATGTCGCTGGAATTGGGACGTCCAAGAGCGAATATTGGTCATGGTGATCGCAGGGAATTCATCCCACAGAAATTGCCATCTGTTCACCTTGGTGTTGAAGAGACGGGAACTGTGAATTATGAGATTGCAAATTTGATCCGATGGAGGAAAACTTTTGGGAATGTTGTGCTTATTTTATATTGCAGTGGGCCTGTGGAACGTACAGCCCTTGAATGGAGATTGCTTTATGGGAGAGTGTTCAGAACTGTAGTTATTTTGTCTGAAAAGAAGGACATGGACCTTGTTGTACAGGAAGGCAAATTGGACAAAGCATACAGGTAAGTCAAGTCATATATATATATATATCTCAGCAAGTGATAGCTATTTTATGACTATGTTACTTCGGCATTATTTAGCTAAATATATTTGGCAACTGAATACTTGTGGATCTTCACAAATTACATAAGATGTTTTATTTTTATAATTACAAAAGTAAGGATCTAAGTGGTCATAAATTGGTGTCAACGGGCAGCAAATGATTTCTAGTTCATTTAAGAGTAACATAAAACCATATGAAGTGTGGTTGTCTGATGGCTGCCTCCCGAAGTAACTTGCACATAAATTGCTTATATGTTGAGCTGTTTTAAAATATAAATTGCGCTTGTTCAGCAGAAAAGATACATTTGCCATTGCATTAGGCATTTTAATATCTGTATAGTAGATATTCTGTAGGATTACTGGATTAGTAACTACCAATGGGAATTTGAAAGAGTAATATAGAAACATTTCTAATTTTTCCTGTGAAGCATTTATCCATAAAAGATTGATTTTGGAGTCTACGTTGGATCTCAAACTGTAATTGTGCATGGACACTGATTAGGAGTAGGTCAGAAGAAGGTGGCGGTGGGATTGGGGGGAATATATTTTGAACTATCACTTTTGTATGTTTTAACAGACATTTGTGGATCGATTGTGTCTGAATATGGTATGGTCCCACTAGCGTATGGAAATGCTAGCCTTTTTTCTCTTTCAATTTTTCCTTTTCTTTTTCTTTTTCTTTTTTTTCAAAGTCCCTGGCACATTATTGTTGAAAAAGCATTTATTTGTTAACAGGAAATGCACTGACCTGTGTCATAGAACTAGAGATAGATTTAGATTGCTAGTCTTTTTCTACTTGATATAATTTTTAATCTCCTGTTTCCAGGTACCTGCCAAAAATATTTGATCAATTTAGCAGTGCGGAAGGATTCTTGTTCCTACAGGATAATACCATTCTTAATTATTGGAACTTAGTACAAGCAGACAAAACTAAGCTATGGATCACTAATAAGGTATTCCTGTTACACTGTTTCCTTTCCTTCCATCTAAAGTACATAACTCTTGTTTACAACTTCATGTAGAATTATCAGTAAAGGATTATTTGTGTCTTTCAGAAATGCTGATATTAATGTACTGTCACTGTAAAGCTTTTCTGTATGATCAATTAACTATATGTTTTCATGATAAGGGTTTAAATTCTCAAGTTGTGTTATCATAGTCAATTTCATGATATCTCAACATGTGATGGATAATATGACAAGGGTTTGTCATGAATAATATATCAAAATCAAATCCTTATTGTTTGCTTATGCTATTTTTCAGTTTACACCAGTACCTATTGAGTTTTGAATGCAATAAAATCCTTCTACTATTGAAATAGGCACTTATTTTCAAAACACTTCCAAAAATCATTATGAACCCCTTCCTGAAATGTATAGCTAAGTTTTGATAGAACGTTAGAACTCCTTCTCACTCTGACAATTTCTTTGGGATCCAGTTATCCGAGTCTTGGACACCTGTATTAACCAAAGGCGGCAATTCAGATTGGTTATCGCAACAAGCAAGCATGGTACAGCAGGTTGTTAGCATGATGCCAGCACACTTTCAAGTGAATTACAAGGAATTTAGTCCCAACGAAAAGAACCTCTTACTTTGCAATTCTGAGGTATTTTATGTTCCTCAGCGCCTTGTCAGTGATTTCATTGAGCTTGTTAGCCTAATTGGCGATCTGGATATCCATCAGAAGGTTGCAATTCCTATGTTCTTTGTGTCCATGGATTCCCCACAGAATTTCGACCCTGTTCTTGACACAACAATCTACAAGCAAAAATTCCCCACTAATTCTTCCGCTCTTTATTCGGCTAAAGTCCCTGCTGTGCATCCATGGACTGTGTCAAGTGAGCAAGATTTCATAAAGCTTATTAGAATCATGGCAGAAGGTGATCCACTCCTAATGGAGTTAGTTTGAGAGTACACAAGAAACATGCAACACTCACTTAGCTCTTACACAATCTTTTCAATCAAAAACACTGTTACAGAGTCTTTTTGTTTCTCTTTTTCTTCCTCTAAAAATTTTTTGGTAGGGATGTTCCCCCACCCCCCCCCCCCCTTTTCTCTCTCTCTCTCTCTCTCTCCTCTCTTTTCTCTTCTCTTTTACCCCCTCATTGTAGATTTGCTCCACAGAGAAGATGTATTCATCATTTTCCCCTTCTTTTATGTGAAAATATGAATTGATATGTATTTGTTTTCATTATTGTAATCCATTCTCTCCATTGAGAGCTTCTCTTTGCCTCCGAATCCCTTTTAAACAGTTAACAATTTAACATTGGTTCATTTTGGTATGACTATGGAGGGAATCCAAATCCCTTATATTGTATGAATCTGACAGAATGGCATAACCTGTAAGTTGTGTGTCTATATATGGCAATGGGTTATAATCCGTTGACGCCAAGTGTATGTCAAATTTGCAATATTGAATAATTTTTCATAGATTTTGAATTTCGTAAATTCAATGGTTGAATTAGGATTTTTCAACTTGTATAATTTTTTATAAAATTCGAAAGTGATTTGTTATTTCCATCATAAACTTTATTTTCACGTATAATATAGTTTTAGGTTCGATATTATAAACATCAAATTTTGGACAAATCACTTAGATAAATCGATGCCAACTTAATATTACGCAAATCACCCAAATAAAAAATCATTACGTGTACGTCCCTAGAGGACATTTCTATGTAAATAGATGCAGCCAAATTTGATTTAGCATAGTTTTATATAAATCGAAACAGACAAATTCGATTTAGTAGACATTCATGTAAATCGAATTAGCTCCCATCGATTTATGCATGTATGGTTACATTTCCATGTAAATCGAAGTCCCCTAATTCGATTTACCTGCTTCAAGATCAACATGAATAAATCGAATTAGGGGAGGTAGATTTACTATAGTTTCAGCAAAATATATAAATGGATGCTGGAAAATTCAATTTAGTAGGGTGCGAATATATATAAATAGCTGTGGAATGTGAATTCTTCCATAGTGAGCCACATAATGGCTAGTGATGAGAGTTTCTTAGTTTTGGTGCACTATAGAGGGTCGATTAAGAAAAAAATGCGTTATGGAATTAAGTTTATTAATAAGGATCCGCTTAGTATTTTCATGAAACTTTCGATGAGTTTCACCGAGTTTCAGGATACTATAATCAGAAAATTGGGGCTGCAAGGAGTGAAACGGGTGGAGAAGTTATTCTACAGAATTCTGATATCTATTTTGCGAGATGATGTGAAGTATGATTTGTTTATCATAGGCAGCGACGAAGATCTGGAAGTTTTGTTCCATTGTCGTAGGCAATTTCCGGAGGTGAGGACTCCTGAGCTGTTGGCCAAACTTGTGGATGTGCATGTGGTCTCTAGTTCAGGAGGTTCTAACCGAAATCCTTTGCCTTCAGCCACGGCAGCATGCTCTAGTTTGAGACCTATTGGTGCCTCTTCATCTTTGTCCATGATTGAGCCTGAGGCAGTTTTGGTGGCCTCCCCATCCTTCACTGCTGAATTAAACCTCACTCGTTACAAAGAAAGGGTTGACACTGGGCCCGTAGTTGATGTTGTGATTGTGATGGCCGACATTGATGATGTGTTACCAAAATCCCGACAAGGTGGAGCATCGGATGGTGTGGAAGATGTATTTCAGGATGAGGATGATGATGATGTGGAGCCTGCCAAGATTGCCGATGATAACGACGATGAGGATGTGAGGAATACTCCAGTTGGGGGTGCTGGAGCAGCTAGTTCAGAAACTCCTCAATACCCCCCACCCCCCACCCCCCGGGGCGCACTTTTCAAATTTGGACTTGGATGCCATGAGACAGCAGGGGGAACCTACCGTGCCTATCGGATTTGGCGCCAGAGACACACAGGATACAAGAGGACTAGCTGAGTTCCAAGTTGGTTAACAGTTTCAGGATAAAGAGGAGGTCGTGTTGAGTGTGAAAAATTATAGTATCTGACGTGGGGTTGAGTTTAAAGTGTTAGAATCCGATTACCACAAGTACCATGGAAAGTGCAAGTATTTTGACAACGGGTGTACATAGTTTATTCGTATCAGTCTCCGGCACCGCAGAGGTATTTGAGAGGTAAAACGGTACAATAGACCGCATATTTGTCTGGCCACTTCGATATCCAGTGATCATAGGAGGCTAGATTACCATGTGATCTCGGCTTTCATACTGCCTATGATTAGAGTCGATGCTGCAGTGTCGATCAAGGTACTTCAGAATGCGACAGAGGCCCATTTTGATTTCAGACCGACTTACAGGAGGGTTTCGATGGCTAAGTAGAAGGCTGTGGCTCAAACTTACGGAGACTAGAAAGAGTCATATAATGAGTTGCGACGATGGGTGCTAGGTGTACAGATGACAATACCGGAAGTGTTGTAGTACTGAGGACGAGTCCTGTGCGACTGGGTGGCAAGTGGATGAGGAGCAAGCATAATTCCATCGACGTTTTTGGACCTTCTCACCGTGTATCGAGGCATTCCAACATTGCAAGCTTCTGGTTAGTGTCAACAGGATCCACTTGTACGGCAAATACAGTGGTACACTGCTAGTTGCAATTGCTCAAGACGGCAATTCCAATATCATTCCTGTTGCATTCGCACTTGGTAATCGAAATTTTGCTTGTAAATGTGTCTACCTGTGCTCAGGCCACACATAAATAACATATAACACGAGTACCAAGTCTAAGTATCACACAACACGAGCCCCAAACTTAAATAACATACAACACGAGTACCAAACTTAAATAACAAACAACAAACTTAAAATAACTCAATAATAACACAGCAAACTACTAAATCAAAAGAGATGCGATCCTGTGCCACAACGGCGGGGGTGTCTGATCCTCCGTGATCTCTGCGCTAGAGGGACATCATCGTCGCCATCTCTGTTGTCGTCATGCTCCATCTCGCCGTTTTTTTCGCCCTCATGCTCCATCTCGAGAGGTATGCGCTCGTGTGTCGTCGATGGCCCGTCCTGTGTAGTTGTACCTGTAGCAAATGCCGAGGCAGGGATCCCACCCAACGCAAAAGTCTCATCGTCGAATCCAGATGGTGGCTCATTAAGGTCCACACCTAGAGGTGTATGGGGGCCACCTACCTGAGATCTGCATCGTGCCACACCATCATCCTGCATGATGACCCTAATCTCCTCAAGAAAGTGTGACCCTCCGTACTCCGCGTCGAGACCCTCGCTGCCCAGAAAGTTGAATAGCATCTCACCTGAGCTAATCCACGTCTGAGTCTCATGTACATCCCCGTCACTGCTAGGACACCCAACAAAGTAATCACCAAATCCTCGCCCAGCATCTTCGCCCCCTCCACCATCACAAAATGATCCACCACCAAAGGTATCGCACCCAACACCGCCATAACCACCACCTCCATCACCACCACCACCCCAACCACCAACGCCTCCTCCACCTCCACCAACATTAGCAACTCCACTCGTGCCACCCACAAAACCATTATGTCCACCTCAACTAGAACTAACTCTAGTATCATGCCCACAACCGCATCCTCCATCACCTCCGTCATCGCCATTGTCATCCGGACCACCACCACCACTACCATCATCCTCTCCGGCTCGCCCTTCACGTCGAGGTCTGCCTCGATGGCCACCGCCACCCCTGGCCCCTCTACGACCTCTACCCCTCCCCTCCATCACACCGATAGCACCATCAAGCTACCTCCACTCACGCTTACTAGCTCATGTTCCCACACGAGCTCTTTGCTTGGCACAACAGTTATCCAAAACATCATGCATCTGATCCATCTGTGGAGCCTGACCTGGACCTCTCTGCAATGCCTCCGGCAAGATTGGGTCTACTCTGGGGTCTCCGAATAATAGCTCAGGTGACAAGAATTTCCTCCCATACTAATATCACCAATCTAGGTACTCATGAGAGGGTCTTGGATCAGGAACAACATTAAACCATAAGACATGGTCTGCCCTGTGATCCCAATGAATGTGCCAGCCATGTAACATACTAGGAAATCACCAATCGCTGCCTCGGCCATCCTTCGACATTAGAAAATCGATGTTCAATATGGACAATGGCCGATGTTGTACTCCTCCAAACTGAGGTAGAACCCGATCCACCTGATGCCACTCTATGACAGCAAAGTATATCAATGCCGTCGCAGACCTCCATAATGTTTTGTGATGTGGCTCTAGTATCTCGGGATGCACTACCTGCAAGACGTCTGGCAAGCTGTACGGCATCCAAACGAACTAAAAAGGCAATTTGGTCCAACATAACGCTTAATCTCTAGTAACCTCACAAAATAAGTCAAGAACTAAACACTAAACTGTTTAGTACTCGCATCGTGAGGACAAAGTAAATCTATCCATAGTCTGCAGTGCACGGCTCGAAGTCCCTTCTCGCTCGGCGTCGGTTGATAACCTGACTACTTGCCACCCAATAAACGTTATTAACAACTGACAAAAATATAAATATAGAAAATAACTAGTAGTCAATTGCATACATCGAGGCCAACGGCCAGTGAAAGGCATCAAACTCGTCGGGCCTAAAACCCAAGAACCTCCAAAAGATCCATGACTGAAGGAGCTGTTGAGGACCTGCCAATTTAACCACATTCTTGTTGGCTACACGGCATAGGCACCTGTGTAACCACGACAGAGTGGCAGATCACCAGCTATAACTGCCCATATCCTCTAACCTCGCTATGTAGGCAGCCACCTGAAATGCATACGAGTACCGGACTTGTCACCGAAGAGCTGCGTCGATAGTAGCATCATAATGTACGCTCTAGTATACCTCCGGACGGTCTCCTCGTCTACCCCCTTGGGAAGGTCACTGAACATCCGCTGCATCCAAGTGCAGTTCACAGTGAACTTGTCGATGCAGTTCGGTGGCGACATCACAGCCAACAACTCCTCAAACCAAGCCCATGCCGGACGGCCTCCTTCGATGTACCACTCGAAGTCTATCAAACATCCACTAACGTACTGACCGTCGATCGGGAGCCCTAGCTGGTAGGCTACATCCTGTAACGTAACCATGCACACACCGAATGGCAGATGAAAGGTATAAGTCTCCAGACACTATGTCTCCATAAATGCACTGATTAATGGCTCATCCAACATAAACCAGTGATCATTGAGTCTTGCGAGATAGGCCAGGCCAGCCATCTGAACGTACGACATGATCCTATCGTCTAACGGCACACCATGCTGCCTCTTCATGTTCAAGATGCAATGGTGGGATTGCATGACATTGAAAAAATACTCTTACAATCATAAAACTTTACCAAAAATATATCATCTAAAACGGATAATTTTTATTATAGATTTACTTTAACCAGATATCTATTAAACTCTCAGAATCCCTTATCTAACATGCATTTTTTATTTGTATACTCTAACACACTACCATCTTTATATCAATACTCTAACCCCTGTTCGAGATTTATAGATTCTATCAATTATAATATTCAAGTTCTAAACAGTTTAATATCAGTAAGTAGCTTCTAGCACATTGCTACCCCTAAATCAAATCTCTAACTACAACTTTAAGTTTACACATTCTAATCATGTTAATAAACAAGATATAACCGATTTAAACAAAACTAACACATAGTTTATTTCTTACAGAAAATAAAATAAAATTTAAATTTTATTTTACTAACCTCGTCATAAATGCTACTAGCGATATGTGCGACTCCATCCAAGCGGTAGATTCGATTCGGGTCGTCTTTCATTTTGATAGGCTGCGTCGCTTTCTCTAGATTTGGTGGGGTATAGGATGGTGAAATATAATTCGAATGAAGTGAATTCGAATTATATATATAGATAGCCACCGTGCATGTAAATCGAAACAGGACAAGTAGATTTACATTGAGCATTCGTTCTTATATAAATCGAATTAGGGGGTAGTTTTACTATTGGGTAAATCAAAACCACCCAATTCGAATGACTATGGGCACAAAACCATGGGGTAATTCGAACTACTCTCGTTCGAATTACTATGAATAGGTAAAACCGGCTGCGTTGCTTACTAAATCTATGGGGCCTGTATCGATTTACTTAAAGCATGCTTAAATTGAGATGATGTAATTCTATTTATGTCTATCTCAACTTTTTCTAATAAATCTATGCAGCCTGATTCGAATTACTACTAGAAATTGTAATTCAAATTATGCTTATTTGATTTACATAGTAACACTCTTTGGGAGATCCATGTACCATTATTTGGTTTGGGTGATATATGTAATTTTTTCATGCATTTGGTTTATCTTAGTCATTTGTCCTCAAATTTTGGACCTGCTTATGTCCAAAATTTTTAGAATTTGTTATATTAAACAAGGGTTAAGTACTTTTTTTCACGAATCAATTTGGGTTGGTTGAGTGGTCAGTTCATTTGTTTGTTTAAACAAGCGTCAGGCATTCGAATTTTGCTTTGTGTATGCAGCAACTTATTGGCCAGCGGAGTCAGTAAAATATCCTTAAATGAAGTTCAGATCTGTGGCGAATTAGTTCTTAATCTGCTGAGTTGGAGGATATCATAGGCAACAAAAAATAATATTTTTTCTCGTCCTTAAGGTTTTAGGCCAAAATTAAAATTGTCTCTAAGATTTTTTTTTTATCAAATTCATACTTAAAGTTAGAAATAGTTTCAAAATCACCCTTCTTTATCCCAATTTTATTTTTTGTACAAAACTATCCTCGACAAAAATAAAATTAAAAAACTCCTCCCTATCCTAAATTAGTACATGCCAGTAATTCCAAATTTCTAATCTTCTTTATCACTTCTATATTCCCATCATGTCTACCCCAATATGTAGATGGCCAAAAAATTTATACATGTATAAATTTAAACTGTTAAAATGTGATTGGAGTTTGTCTGTAAAAATGGGACCCGCATTGATGAGCAAATCATTATTATTAGGCCCACCATTAAATTGTTGGGAAAAGGAATATTAACAACAACAAAAAGTTTTAAAGTTTGTGTCTTATTTAAATTAGTTACATGATTCGAATTAATATTTAAGGAGTTTTTTTTTTTGTGTTGAGCCAGTTATTACATTTTTGGATTGTACTTAGGGACAAACCTTCTATATTAGTTTAACTTTTTGTTGCCGTGATAAAATTTTTTATGTATTAATTTGTTAGGAGTTTTGTTTTGTTTTTTATTTTTTATCAATTTGTGGGTGTTGTTGATTTCACTTACTATATAGTTGTTGTTGTCACCAAACTCTTTGATGGTTCGTCGAACTAGTTGCGATAATACTAAAGACTCTCACCGATTCTGATGCTGTTGTAGAGGATTCCTTTGCCACTGAATTGATTGTGATTCTCGAATTTTGCAAAGGTTTCTCCCTTTTCAACGTTTCATTCTCTATTAATTCACAAGTTAAATTTCCTCTTCTTAATATTATTGTCATTGTTATTGTTGTCTAGATCCAAAGAATAATTAGTGTTGTGATGGATTTAAATTGACGGATGAAGAATTGGGATTGGTGTTAGAGAGAGAGAATTTGTTTAAAGGATTATTAATTTTGTTAAGGATGATTTTAGAAAAAAAAAATTATAAGAATAATTTTGATTTTCATATAAGATCTTGGACCAAAAAAAGTATTTAATTCTATTAAACAATTTAATAGTTGGATCGATAAAATTTAAAATCTTTAAAAATATATTCGCAGGTGTAATATGGTATATACAGTGTAAACAATATATATGCAGATAAAAAATACTATTTGTATATAAAAAAAATCAATTATTATGTATTTGTTTATAAATACATGTATTATTTCATATATTTTTTATGTGTAATTTATTTTTTGGGTGTACAAAATAAAATAAGAAAGAAGAAAACAGAAATAGAAAACAATAAAAAATAACATTAATTACTAAGAACCACAATCACTCGTCAGAACCGAAATTATAGAATTATTTGGATTTTGGGCAGAGTCACTCCACCAAATCTGAATCTAGTTGTGCATCTTCTTTAGGGCACCCTTCTTTAGCCATCAAGTTTGCTACTTTATTAGCCTTTCTTTTAGATGAGGACAAAATAGATAACTCAAGCTTTTCGCTACTTTAATTCAAAAAAATCCTTTTGTAATATTCTTGTTTTCATGATTATATGGCAATTTCCAATCGTTAGTTAATAAGAATACCTATGCAAAGTCAGTTTCATAAACGATATTCTTAAACTGGTCTTCACAAGACACGATCAACCCCTCCAAATAGCAAATAGTTTAGCTCTCAAAATATTGATCAAAACTTTATTAGAACATCTTCGTAGTCAATTATCATTACGGTCTCTAATCAAACATCCAAATCTAGCTCATCCAACATTTTCAAGAACAATTCCATCACAATTTAATTTGACAAACCTAGCTGCAGGGTCGTCGACACTGATAAAAGAGTTGGGCATGAAGCAAGACATGACAAAAAGATAGCTGAAGAGCAATCTTTTGATAGAATCCAAGAATGATAAGCAACTTCCATGGCAGAATAGTTTTTACCGTTAATAACTGAATCATTCCTGTCTAACAAAATGCTCTAAAGGCCTGCAGAAAAATTTAATTGACGTATGAAGGTATTTACAAATTTAATTTATTAATATTAATATTTGCAGAAGGGGGTGATCATGGTGGTAGCTCCGATCAAACTAGGGGGGATTTGTTAAAAATGAAATCGGTGGACACTGGGATTGAAGTCCACGGGAATGGTGGGGTGAAGGAAGTGGAAGCCTCAGTGATACCGGATAATCTGGCTTGGCTTCAGAAGAGTCTCATAGGGAGTACATCAACGGTTATTGACTATCGATTATTGAAGGAAATAGCAAGTACGGAGTGGCCTAACGTAATTAACGTGTGTGACATGGGGCGTACAAAGCCATGTTGACCTTTGATAGTGCTAGTGGTTTGGAAGAGGCACTGGGATCTGGCTTGGGCAGTTTACTGCAGTTCTTTGGTAATGTTAGCCGATGGGAGGAGCATGTGCGCTGCGATAAGAGAAGAGTGTGGCTTGAGTGCGTTGGACTGCCGCTACAGGTTTGGTCAGAAGATACGTTCTATAAGATTGGAAGCCTATGGGGTGATGTGGTGTGCCGTGATGAGGATACAATTTCCTGTTTGTCATTTGGCGCTGGACGTGTTCTGATCGATACATGCAGGTTTGACGTCATTCATGAACAGATTCGTGTGTTGGTAGGAACAAAGGGTTTTGATATCTTCGTTACGGAGAAGGGGGTAATGTATCTCGAGTAGCAGGGCCTGTGATGAACGATGGTTTGGCCGAAAAATGTAGTTCCTCAGTAGGAGCTGGTCATTCAACTGAGAACAGACTAGGACACGGTGAGGGTTACCGGGGTCACATACAGCGGCTGGAGTGGGGTACAGAGGCAGAATTGTTGGCCTTGGTGAACAGAGAGGACGATCAACAAAGGGGTAGAATCGTAATTCACTCAGAGGATTTGAATGAGTGGAGTAACGGATCTTTGGGTTCTAAAACGGTAAGAGCAGTAAGTAAGGAAATCAATTCCAAAGAGAAAATTGCTGATGTTACGGGATCCCTGGCTAGCAGCGAGGAGGTTAATTCGGAACAGACTTTGTCATGGGATTATGGAAGACATTATGTGCGGAAGGGAGTTGGTTTGAGTAAGGCTGGAAGGGGATTGGAACTCACTGGGCCCACTCACCACAAAAATAGCACTGAGGCCCATTTTTCCCGTTCAAAGGCCAAGGGTATGCGTGTGGGCCAACACCGAAAAGACCAATTTGCTGCTCTTCATGCTGGACCGGGTAGGAACCGGGTCGGAGGCAATTTGGGGGGGGGGGGGCTAGATTACACAGAACGAATGAAGGGCTACGTGGGAGGGGAACTGACTTGTGGGTCTGACAGACAGGTCAAAGCCGGCGCTGCCTTTGTCACCGATGGGAGAGAGCCAGAGGGAGTGAGGAAGCTTGTGGCGTCGACTGGTGTGAGAGGAAAGGGGAGCCAGGATGCAGTCGGCGAGGATGGGGACCAGGCGCCGCTGTTGACGACAATTAACGGCGAGAAAGGGAGGGGGAGCCAGCGCACGGATGTGGAAGGCAGCCAAGTATATTTGACGAAGCTCGAGGTGGGCAAGGGTGTGGAACGTGTAGCGGAGGCGCAGACTGTAAATGGTGGAGAGCCTGGATTCGCTGAGATGAGGCTGATTCTCAATGGAGGTGTTGAAAGGGGGAGCACCGCTGGAGGGGTGGCTGAGGCGAGTGTATTGCGGGAACGAGGAGGGATGGGCTCGGACTAGGTGGGAGAGGAACCTGGCTCGGGTACTGGTGGTTATGGCGATGCAGAGGCACGACTCAATGGAGGACGCAGCGGTGAGGCTGGTTTAGGAGCAGATGAGATACACGAAATAGTGGCAGAGTCTGAGCTAGAGGAGGAAGACGTAGTTGAGGATCCAGCTGGCCTGGGGTTTGACAGTTGTGATGCTAGTAGTGAAGCAATCTCGGAAAAATCAGACAAAAGAGCGGAGGAAACGTATGAAAACAGGAAGGCATGGGAGCTTGCTATGGAGTCTGGAGCAGTGCAGTATGATGAGGAGGATGACATCATGGCGATACTGCAAGCACAAAATGAAGGGATTGCTCAGAAGAAGAAACAAGCGAAGCAGAAGGAGAAAGCAAGGAGAAGTCGCTCGAAAAATCGAAAAAAGGTGTGTATAAATGTGTTAAAATGAATTTTAACTCTTGGAATATTAGGGGGGTGGCGGGAGTAGGAAAAATAAGTATGGTGAAGAATTTTAGGAGGAAATTTAATCTGAGTATGCTAGGCTTGATAGAGACAAAGAAAGCAGCATTGACTAAGTTTGAAGTAGCCCAACTTTGGGGAAATGATGCAGTTCAATGGGAGTTTGTAGGAGCGGAAGGGGCGTCAGGTGGTATGCTATTGATGTGGAATGAAGCAGTGTTTAAGCTGTATAACTGTTATAAAGGGGATAGATGCTTATGTGTGGATGGTATGCTCTTGAGTAATAATTTCCATTGTGCTTTCTGCCTAGTATATGGTGCACATGCAATGGAGAAGCTGGTGGTTTGGGAAGAGTTAAGCTTTTTAGCGGAGGTATGTCAAGTACCAGTTTGTTATTTGGGGGACTTCAATGAGATTACTCAGGTGGAAGAGAGGAAAGGGGTTGTTTCTTTGACGACGTCTGCAGTAGATTTTAAATCATGGATTCAGGATATGGAGTTAGTCGACCTTGCACTGACTGACCGAACGTTCACTTGGTTCAGGGGCCAGTCCTGCAGTCGCATTGACAGGGTTCTGGTCAGTCTGGAGTGGTTAGAAAAATTTCCGGATACAAGACTGCGAGGAGGGCCTAGAGGATTATCGGACCATTGTCCGCTGATTGTGGATGTGACACGGATGAGAGGGGGGCCAAGACCTTTTCATAGCCTGGATTCTTGGTTTTCTCACGAAGGATTCCGGAGATTAGTAAAGGAGGAGTGGAGGAACTTGGGGGATGCTCCTTTCATGGATAAGTTGAAGGGGTTGACGATCCCACTCGGCAAGTGGCACAAGGAGAATTTTGGGAATATGGATATGAGGATTAAACAGTTTGAAGAAGAGATCAAGATAGTCGATGACTTGGTGAGCAACGGAGGGTATGACGAGACTATGGAAGCTAGAAGAAAGGCTCTTGTAAGCTCATGCAAGAAGTGGTATATTAGGAAGGAACTTCGTTGGAAGCAGATGTCCCGGTCCAGACATGCTAAGGAGATGGACAAAAATACTCGTTACTTTCACAACTTAGCCTCAGCTCGGAGGAGGAACAATCGAATTGATGCTCTAATGATCAATGGAAGGCTAGTACGGAATCAAGCCAGGATCAAGGTTGCTATACGAGAGTTCTATAAAGACTTATACCATCAGGAGACATCGCCTATTATAGGGTTTCGGGACGGGCTGGTAGAGCAGATAAGTGAGGAAGAGGCAACAGAGCTAGAGTTGATGCCATCTGTGGAAGAAATAAAGGAAGCAGTTTGGGACTGTGAGGCAACTAAGGCACCAGGAAGCGATGGGTATAATATGAACTTCATTAAGAAGTGTTGGGATGAGGTCGGTAGGGAGTTCACTGAGGCAGTGATGGGGTTTTTCTAATCTGCGGTGTTACCAAAGGATTCGAATGTCACTTGGGTGGCGCTAGCACCGAAGTTTGTTGGTTCCAAAGAAATTAAAGATCTTCGGCCGATTAGTATGGTGGGTTGTGTATACAAGGTTATTTCTAAGGTGTTGGTTCGGAGGATGCGAAAAGTTATGCCGGGTTTAGTTGGGGAGACTCAGAGTGCTTTTGTGAAGGGCAGGAAAATACATGATGGGGCTCTGATTGCCTGTGAAACTGTGCAGTGGCTGAAGGTAAAGAAGAAGAGCTCAGCGATAATCAAATTAGACTTTCAAAAGGCTTATGATAGGGTCAAGTGGAGTTTTGTGGATATTGTTTTGCACAAGATGGGATTTGGCTGTAGGTGGAGGGCTTGGATAAAGGAATGTGTCTGCTCTGCATCTATGTCGATTATAATAAATGGCTCCCCTACTAAGCCTTTCAAAAAAGAAAGGGGTCTAAGACAAGGAGACCCTTTGTCTCCCTTTCTATTTGTGCTAGTTGTGGATGTTCTCCATAGAATGATTCGGGAAGCTGTGAGGAATGAGCGTATTAGTCTGCTTTTGGTTGGGCGAGACAACATTGAGTTATCACACTTACAGTTTGCAGACGATACGATCCTGTTCTGTCCTACTGAGGAGGAAACTATCCGGAACTATCAACGATTGTTGCGTTGCTTTGAGCTGATGTTTGGGCTGAGCATTAACTTTGAAAAGTCTAGTTTTATTTCGGTTAATTGTGAGCGGCATTGGACCCGAAAGATGTGTCATCTATTGGGTTGCAAGGAGGCTTCTTTACCAGTCAGATACTTGGGCATCTCTCTGGGAGCAAACCCGAGGCTTGTTCGGACATGGAAACCGGTGATTGATAAGGTGGAAGAAAAGCTGAGTCTGTGGAAAGTAAAATCCCTCAATAAAGCGGGTAAGCTAGTCCTCATTAAATTGGTTCTTAATAGCCTGCCTATTTACTATCTCAGTTTGTACAAGATACCCAAGACAGTGGCGGAGAAGTTGATCTCACTACAAAGACGTTTCTTATGGAGTAAAGAGGATGGGGGGTATGGGATGCCGCTAGTAAAATGAGATATAGTAATGGCTCCAAAAAAGGCAGGAGGATTGGGAGTTGGTGATACAGTGGTTCGGAATACAGCCTTACTCTTTAAGTGGTGGTGGAGATTTTCGAAGGAGGACTGTCCTTTATGGAAGAAAGTTGTTTGCTCCTGCAATAACATGAATCCTTCTGTTATACTGAGTGGGCAACCAATACCTACAAGAGGGGGTCCTTGGAAGGAGATCTGTCAATTACAGATTAGAGAACCACAAGTGAGAGAAAGGGTGATCAGCGGCTTGTCCATGGAGGTAGGTAATGGCGGATTAATCCGGTTCTGGGAGGATAACTGGCTACCTAGTGGTCCATTGAAAGATGTGTTTCCAAGACTTTTCTCGGTCTCAAACCTCAAAGGATCCGTTATTGGGGAGTGTGGGTTATGGGATGGGTTAGAGTGGATTTGGAGTTTTCAATGGAGGAGAGTGCTATTCCAATGGGAGTTAGAGCTAGTAAACCAGCTTCAAGAGAGGCTACAAACATTAAAGTTAACAAATGAGAGAGAGGATAGTGTGGTATGGAAATTTGATAAATCTGGTATTTTTTCCACTAACTCCTTTGTGTAGGTGATACAAGCAGAGACTCTTTCGGAGGACATCACAACCTATAGTTTTACTAGTGCTATTTGGAGAGGTCTCGTACCTCCAAAGATCGAGCTATTTGCTTGGTTTGTGTTGGTTGTCAGGGTGAAAACCAAGGATAGATTGTGTAGATTAGGTGTTATTGCACATCAAGATAATTTGTGTGTGTTATGCTGTAAGTCTGAAGAGACTGCGTTTCATTTGTTTATTGAGTGTGAGCTCACTTGGCAGGTGTGGAGTGCTTGGCTATTCGCTCTTGGGAGGATTTGGACAATACTAGGTTCCTTAAAGGAGCACTTTTTAAGTTGGACGAATGGTTCAGTGCGGAAGGATGAGAGGAAGCGGTGGTTCGTTGAATTTTTTGCTGTTATATGGACAATCTGGCTGGAAAAAAATTGTAGAATTTTCAGAAATCAAGTATCTAGTGTGGAAGAAATTCTGAACAGGTCTTTCGAATTCTCTGACGAATGGCTTGGTGGTAAACCCTTTGGTTGTTGATGGCATTGCCGAAGATGGCTAGGGGTTATCATGTACGCTGAGTTGTCCGGTGTTGTTGCCTGGTTTCATGTGTTATTCTGGTTTGCTTTAATGCTCCACCTTGTGTGTTGAGCTCTTTCATTAAAAAAAAAACAGTTATTAACCGTTTAGTACCATTTAGTTGAAGGGACACAATCTTTTAAGGATTGTGTATGTTCAAAACATTGTGTCTATTGGCTAAAGGGACACAACTCTTTAAGAATTGTGTATATTCAAAATATTATATCTATTGGCAATAGAAAAGATACAACTATTTGTATACGTAACTAATAATAATTGCTACGTGCAATATGTATAAATAAGTCCTTGTCCACTATTTCGAATAAACAAATACTAAGTGTACATTTTAATCAACTACTAAGAGATTTTCTTTGTTCAAGAGAGTTGAGAATTTCTTACTATTGCTAATTAAGAAATTCTTAGGTTTCATTGTATCTTGGGAGAGTATTGTCATCAACCCTATAGCAACTAAGTGTGTGGACAAATATCTCTCTAAAGAAAGCGATCTAATCATTCCTTGAAACCACTACACAAATATAAGATTTTGTCATCTTACCATCTTCATATACCCAACAATTTTAGAGAGATATTACTTGAAGATGGCACAAGATCAAAACACTATGTTCAAGGTCATGAATCAAGAGTTTGTCAAGTTAGATCGCTTTTATGGGATGAACTTCAATAGTTGGAAGGACAAAATGATGTTTCTTCTTTCAGTTCTCAATCTTGTATATGTGATTAACTCAGACTACACCAATTGTCAATGCTGCTAGAAATTCCACACTGAAAGAGGAAGAAAAGATTGTTCAATTGAAGAAGAAATGTGATGCAGATACTATTACATGTCGAGATCATATGTTAATTCAATCACCATTGGAGATTTAGAAATCTTTCAAAGAAAAGTACAATATTAAATGACAAGGAACAGATAAGTTTATTATGATGAAATATTTTGAATTTATTATGAATGATACTATGCCTGTCATGGATCAAATTCATGAATTACAAATCCTTGTAAGTAGACTTCGTGATCTACAAGTGGTGATCCCTGAATCACTACAAGGTGAAGCATTATTGATATCATGTCATATCCATAATAGGATACCATCAAGACATAGAAAGGTTTCTCCTTATGAAATTTGGAAAGGAAGAAAACCTAATTTAAATTATTTTAAAGTGTGGGGGTGTTTAGCCTTTTATCGAGTTCCTGATCAAAAGAGAACCAAATTGGGGCCAAGAGTCATAAAAGGCACTTTTATAGGATATGCTCAAAATTCTAAAGCATATAGAATATTAGACTTAGTGTCTAATGTAGTTGTTGAATCAAGAGATGTAGAATTTATTGAAAATAAATTTATCAATGATTCAACTTCTAATTCAGAGTATCCCCAAAATGATACTAATATTTCACAAGAAATAAATTATCAAAACAATAAACGTCTAAGCGACAAAGAGTTGATTGAACCAAGGAAGAGCTTGAGAGTAAGAAAAGAAAAGGACTTGGGTCCAGATTTTATTTCTTCTCAGGCTATCACCTTTTTGGTAGAAGGAACTAAGAATTCTGTAACAAACAAGATTCCTATTGTTATGAACATAGAGGGTGATCCTCAAATATTCAAGGAGGTTATGGCTTCAAGGGATTCTGCTTTTTGGAAAGAAGTAATAAATGATGAAATGGACTGATGAACGGATTTTTGACGATTTAGAATTCACAAATGAATTCTCGTTGTAAGTATAGTTTCTAAACCAACAATTAATCCTTTCATACAAAAGATTGTTTGTCACAAGTACAAACCCCTAAATTTATAAACCGAAGTATTGGAACCTCGGGTCGTCTCTCAAAGGAATTGCAGGGTAGTGTCCTTGTTATTGGTTATGAGTTATGTATTTTGGGATTTTGGATAAGAAACAAGAAAAGTAAATGACAACGAAAATAAACTAACAATTAGAAAAGCTCTTGGCAAGGAATGAGAATTAGAAGTCCTATCCTAGTTATCCTCCTCAATTGTGACTACAATTGTCCATTGCTACCACGTAGTTAACCTCTAACCATGGAGAAAAGTCAAGTGGATGAATCAACTTGATTCCACAAGTCCTAGCCAACTCCCAAGGGAAAGACTAGCTTTAGTGGTATCCAAATCAATTAGAAACTTCTAATTATCAATCATCAAAGGAATTAGATAACTCAAGCGTCATTAATTACTCCACCTAGGCCAAGAGGAACAAAATCTACATTAAAACCCAACCAAGCATTTCATCAAATACTTGGAAGGCACAAAATGAAAAACATAGTAAATTAGCAACAAGAATAGAATCTAACGACAATTATTACAAGGAATTAATAACAACAATCAAAAGAAACACAATTATCATGAATTACCTCAAATTGAATTGAAAGAAAATAGAATGAACAAAAGTAGATCTACAACAAGCATAGAAACAAAGTAGAAGAAATTATAACAAACAATAGAAGAATGATGAATCTAACAACAAAGAATTGAAAGGTAGAAGTAGATGAAAGCATGAATTAAAACCTAAATCTAAGAACTAAACTTAATCCTAATCCTAATTCTAGAGAGAAGGGAGAGCTTCTCCCTCTAAAACTAACTAAAACTAGATCTAAAGTGTGTGAATGATGTGATGATGCTTTCCCCTTCATTCTTTGGTCTATTTAGCCTTTTTTCGCCAAAAACTCAGCTCCAAATGGGGCCAGAAACCCCCTAAAATTGCCAGGCATGAGTTCTTCTTTAAAAATTATGTGCGGCCTTCGGCGCGTACGCGTCCCTGGAGCATTTCGTAATCCGCGCGTAGGCGCAGAGTGCGCGCGCGCCCATGGGCTTTTCCAAATCTTTGACTTTTCATGATTTCTCCACTTTGTATGCTTTTCTTCCACTCATTTGATCCTTTCCTAGCCCTTTTCAACCTGAAATCACTGACAAACACATCAAGACATCTAGTGGAATCAAAAGAAAATTAGAAATCATCAAATTAAAGGTCTAAAAAGCATGTTTTCACATCTAAGTACAAGTAAGGAGACAATCACAAAATCATGCTATTTCATTGAATAAATGTGAGGAAAGGTTATCAAAATGCTCTAA
This sequence comes from Arachis ipaensis, assembly GCF_059453495.1. Taxonomy (NCBI): domain Eukaryota; kingdom Viridiplantae; phylum Streptophyta; class Magnoliopsida; order Fabales; family Fabaceae; genus Arachis; species Arachis ipaensis. The sequence goes on along the minus strand of NC_142437.1, from coordinate 90,200,816 downwards.
ATCCAACACAAGATAAACTCTAAAAAGGGGGTTTATCATGGACTCAATATTATCTAACAATACTTGGGTCTTGGTTGATTTGCCTCCAGGATCAAAGCCTAAAGGATGTAAGTGGGTATTTAGAAGAAAGTATAACACTGATGGTTCATTACAAACCTTTAAAGCAAGGTTAGTGCCCAAGGGATTTAGACAACACGAAGGTCTAGACTATTTTGATACCTATGCACATGTGGCAAGAATGACTTCTATTAGGACTCTTATAGCATTAGCATCCATACATAAGCCTCATATACATCAAATGGATGTTAAAACGGCTTTTCTAAATGGAGATCTTAATGAAGAAATTTATATGGAGCAACCGGAAGGCTATGTGCTACCAGGAAATGAAAAGAAAGTTTGCAAATTAATTAAGTCTTTGTATGGGCTAAAACAAGCGCCTAAACAATGGCATGTGAAGTTTGATTCAATGGTGTTATTAAATGGCTTCTCACATAATAGTGCGGATAAATGTTTTTACTCAAAATTTACTAAATATTATAGAGTAATCATTTGTTTATATGTTGATGATATGTTAATCATCGGAACAAATTTAGAAGGAATTCATGTAACAAAGAAGTATCTAACTTCAAAATTCCATATGAAGGATTTGAATGAAGTAAATACAATATTAGGTATAAAGGTGCATAAGAATAAAGTTGGCTTTATTTTAAGTCAATCTCATTATATCAAAAAGGTATTGGAAAAGTTTGATCATCTCACAATTAAAGAATCCAATACACCCTATGATTCTAATCTTAAATTAGAAGGAAACATGGGAAAACCTATAGCATAATTAGAATATACTAGTGCTATAAGAAATTTAATGTATGCAATGCATTGTACTAGACCTGATATAACATTGCTGTGTGCAAATTATCAAGGTTTACAGGAAAGTATAGCAATCAACATTGAAAAGCTATAACAAGAGTTCTTAGTTATCTCAAGAAAACTATAAACTTGGGATTACATTATAGTGATTATCCCACAGTTTTAGAAGGTTATTCCGACGCAAGTTGGATTACAAATCTTAGTGACAACAAATCCACTTCAGGATGGATTTTTACCATAGGTGGTGAAGCAATAAGTTGGGCCTCAAAGAAACAAACATATATTATACATTCTACTATGGAGGCTGAGTTTGTAGTTTTATCAGTCGCAGGTAAAGAAGCGAAATGGTTAAGAAATTTGTTGTATGATATAAAGTTGTGGCCACAGCAAACGACAACCATTTCAATATTCTGTGACAGTAAATCAACCATGTCTCGAGCATATAATAAGGTTTATAATGGAAAGTCCAGACATATAAGTTTGAGACATGAGTTTGTGAGGCAACTAATAGATGATGGTGTAATTTCTATCACTTATGTAAGATCTCAAGGAAATTTAGCAGACCCTTTGACTAAAGGTTTGTCAAGGGATAAAATCAAAGAGACTACTACTAAAATGGGATTAAAACATATTATTGCTAAATGATGGGAACCCAACCTTATTCTAGTAGACCACTAGTTTCAAGGTTTAATGAGTAATAACAAGTTATTTAGCAATTGGAGCACTATGGTATAGGATTTAGTGCTATTGACAATAAATTAGGAGGGTGAGTTAAAACTCTTATTGGAATGATAATATTATTTATCAAAAGATTCTACCTATATGAATATAAGAGTGGTGCTGCTCTAATCGAGAATTTTAGAAGTTTTATTCTCGTAAATATTCATGAAACTAGGATGAACACAAGGTCATATAAGTGCTTAAAATTATAAACTCTTGAACTTGGAGGGTATAAGTAATGTGTGTAATTTTTGGTACTAGCATATGGAGTATAGGTTTAATTGATTAGATACCTATTACTTCGTTAGAACTTTAAAATTTACACTAAAAGAATGTTTAATCTTAGTGACACATTCTTTAAGCATATACTTGTATGACATTTAAATTTTGTAAATAGTGGGAGATTGAAGGGTATTTACAAATTTGATTAAATAATATTATTAATATTATTGATATTATTATTAATATTATTATTAATATTAATAAACGGTTACTAACCGTTTAATACCATTTGGTTGAAGGGACACAACCTTTTAAGAATTGTGTATGTTCAAAACATTGTGTCTATTGGCTAAAAGGACATAACTCTTTAACAATTGTGTATGTTTAAAACATTGTATCTATTGGAAATAAAAAAGATACAACCATTTGTATACGTAACTAATCATAATTGCTACGTACAATATGTATAAATAAGTCATTGTCCACTATTTCGAATAGACAAATACTAAGTGTACATTTTAATCAACTATTAAGAGATTTTTTTTGTTCAAGAGAGTTGAGAATTTCTTACTATTGCTAATTAAGAAATTCTTAGGTTTCATTGTATCCTGGGAGAGTATTGTCATCCCCTATAGCAACTAAGTGTGGGGACAAATATCTCTCTAAAAAAAGCGATCTAATCGCATGCCTTGAAACCACTACACAAATATAAGATTTTATCATCTTACCATCTTCATATACCCAACAACGTATATTCTAAATTCTGGATTGAAACAGAGAAATGTCAGAATGTTGAAAGAAGGAATTATTCTTAACCCCCAATTGACTCTGTATAACTCTAGTTCAATTACAATACTAAAGACAGTGAATAATTGTTTCTTATTGCTGCTAACATCTCCGACTAGAATCAGTGGAGTGAGACCTTGTTGAAATCTAAAAGTAGATGTTTGCAAAGCCTGGTGATGAAGGCTCAACCAAACTAGAAGGCGAACTTTCTTCGAAACTCTCAGCTGTCACGAAGTATCTTGGCTTAACAACCAGTAGTATTCTGTTCTAACCGAATGAGTTTTGGACGACGAAGATTTTTACCACCAACCAATACTAGTTTCTGATGCAACAAATTAAAGATATGATACCTCATAATGTCATTTTTCAATTCAGCATCCATTGTTATCATCAATCTATTCAAATGATAGCCTAAATAATTAAACAGATCTCCTACTCACAAGTGAGTGTTAGATATATGAATAACATCAAGCTTTTTTTTTCATACAATTAAAAGATATCCAATTAAAAAACAAAAATGAATTTTAGGTGTTTTACTCAAATTTTGTTAATATTTAAAAAAATGTAGATATCTCAATGTCGCAATTATAACGTCAATAGAAATTAAAAAGAATAAAATTAGCACATAAACAAAAAAAATATAAGGTGACGAAGGCAAAGTAAATTGTAAAAATTAAAAGAAATAAAAAATTAAAGAAATGATGAAGAAGGAAAGATAAATGTAAAAGAGAAGAACAAGTAAAAGTAGAGAAATTTTATTAATAAAAAATAGAAAGAAGCAAATTATAAGTGTTTGAGTTCAGAAAAATTACTTAAGATTCCTAATTTTTACTCTGTGATGTCCAAGGACTGAGAGAGTTTTAAGTTTTTAAGTGTTTTCTTAAAACTCTATTTATAGGCTAACCTAATGCCTAATTGAGAGTTATTTTTATAATATCTTTGCCAATTTTTTCCTAAACTTGAATTAACTGTTCCCGCTCTAATTTTCTTGACAACCATTCTGCACTCTATTTTCACGCTCCATGTTGATAGCTTCTCCTGCACATAGCATGTCTTATAATTAAGGCTGCACACGGATCAGATCTGATCGGATACGATATCCGCATTTTTTAGGCCGGATCGGATCGGATATCAGGTATATCCGCATAATTCAAAAAAAACTATTTTAAGATTCTATTTGGCTGTTTTTACAAAAAAATGTCCACAAAATTTATTTTTTATCTTTTTAAGCCTATTTATTCCTAAAATATTATCAATAACAGTTCTCTTGAATAACAAAAATAAAATAATAATACAAGATTTAGGTTTAATTATTCTAAATTGAAGTACAACATAAAAAATTAAAAATAAAATATCATAAAATTCCTAAAATAACACACTAAAATTCATATCACATTAGGGTTTACTTTTTAAACTATGCTATTTATATGTGATGTGCGGATATGCGGATTTGCGAATCAGATCCGCGGATATCACTGCCGAATCCGCAATCCGATCTTACCATAGTGCGGATCGGATCGGATCCGATCCAATGTCTTTGCGGATCGGATCCGATCCGATGTCTTTGCGGATCGGATAATATCCGCAAAATTCGGATCGGATGCGGATAATTACCGTGGATATGCGGATATTATCCGATTTATGTGCAGCCCTACTTATAATTTAGGTCTAATTCAAATTTTGAATAAAAACGGCTCCTTTTGATAATATCAATTAAAACCTTCTCCTAATATATTAAAACGGACTTCATAAATTAATAATAATATCTTATATTTATTTACTTAAAACAACTTTTTTTAAATAATATTATTTTTTGCATAACATAATGTTCCTAAAATTTTTCAATTGAAGATATATCATAATTGAAAGTGAAAAAATATTGTTATTTATAATACTAAAAACACTACATATACATTACTATCACTACTTTTTTATTATTTTATTATTTTTATTTATTTATTTATTTATTTTTTATTGACTAAACAAAAAGAACCAGAACCCCAACATGGATTACAGTATAAAAGGTAGAGAAAAGGATAAATCAATCCCTAATTTTTTGGTCTGTGAATATTTAAATCCCTGAGGATTTAAAAATACATTTAAGTCACTGACCTCTTAAAATCTGGACATATGGATCAGTGAGTTTAATTTGTCAAATTTTAAAAATTCTTTCATGTGTGCATCCGTATAACCAGATCAGTACAACGGGATCATGTTTGATTTTTCTGTTGAGTCTGACAGACCCAAGTGAACATAAGGGATCAATATGTCCAAGTTTTGAAAAAGTCAGGACTTAAATGTATTTTTAAATTCTCGACAACTTAAATGTCTGTGGATCAAAAAATTAATGACCTATTTATCCTTTTCTCTAAAGGGTATATTGGAAAGACAAAAACCTGTAAGAAAAAGAAAATGACACTTTACTAATTGAAAAAATTGACACTGAAAAATTTCTTCTTCTTCAACCTAGCGTCCTTCTAACAGCCATTTACAATGGTAACTTTCTTGCACTCAAAGACCTTACTACTAGCTCTCTAAGAACTTCAGGTAATCTTCAATCCTTAGCTCCATCTTCGTTCTTTTCTTCTTTTTTTTAATTCTAGAAGAACACTACCCATACCAGGGTAGTACGAAAAATATCTTTTTAAGTTAGAGTATCAGAATATTATTTTGCAAACCATAAAGTATTTTAGGAGACTAATGGTTTCAATTTCTAGGTTCAAACCAGGATTTGATTTCTGAACTACTATTCTTATTGTCTTCGGGAATTTCTTCAACTTGGTATCAGCTCAATCGATCTGATAACCATCTCAAGGTTTGTTTGAAACCCTTGATTAAGACCTTCTTCTCTATTGTTCTCTTTAGTTGTTATTAGTTTTGAGGAATTGGGATTGATTTAAATTTAGCTGGCTTAAGGTCTTTTCATTTTTCTTTCATGAACCCAATTTACTGCTTACACAATATCACAAGTTCACAACATTTGGGTATTTTTTCTTTTCTTTGTCATTAGTATGAAAAATTTTTTATGTAAATTTTTGTCATTACTATCCAATTCACATAGATTTGTTAATGATATTATGCAATATGAAAATGTTTTTGTTTTTTTATATATACTGATAAATAAGAACATTTGGCATCATATTTCAATTATTACAAATGAAGATATTGGAACAAAATTTTTACATTGGATCTTGTCTCTTTGATTGAATGCTCATTCAAATTATTGTCCATATCCTTTTAAGCTTTGAACTATTGAACAACATATTAGTTGATTGAAAAAAAGATGATAAGAATCTTTATAATACTCATAAATTATGTCCCTAGTAACCAAAACTTATACGCACTTGTATTGATAAAAAATACTAAAGTTCTGTTTGTACATTCACACTTGTTATTCTATACTCTCATCATGTACTCCTCATCATATACTCTTACATTAGCAAAAATAAGAGAAAAAAATAAAACTAATAATTCTTCCGATGGCAGAACCAACATAAAGACTATTGTAATACCCTACCACACAGAGTTTTACGTTTAAGCCGTAAAACAGAAGTGGTAGAATTATGCTTCAATGTAATTTTGAAGGCACCAGCTACGCAATGGCAAAAGAATAATTTAGTTAGATTAGACAGAAAAATGTAATCTTCTACATGTTAGGATTATAATAAAAATAAATTGACTTTGAAGGAACACGTACATTTTTTGTAACATATACAATACCTTCATCTTGTGCAGGATTCAAATTCCATAACTAGAACTCATAATATCTAGGCTTAAAAGATCTAGTCCTCACCCATTTATTTATTTTTTTTCCTTCTTGAAAAAGCATTAGGTTGATTATGCACATTCTTCACATCCTGAACCCATTTGTTGCTTGAAATTTTGGCAGTAAGTACTCTTGTCTTTTGAAAAAAAATCATCAAATTTTTTGTCAATCATTACCACAATCTTCATCTTTTGGTTAACGAATTGTATCCCAGAATTATTGATACACTTGTTCAAAGAAACCTAACAGTCTACCTTTTATTTTTCTTCAGCAATCTTTTGCTTTAGCTCATTAGTTTCATTCTCTTCTTCAGTAATTTTCTTTTTCAACTTAGCCTTTTCCTTCTCTTCAACTCTGTACTTTTCAAATTCTTTTGTAGCTTCCTTGTCAAAAACAGCACTGCACTTTGGACACATAGCAATGGTGCTGTCAAATTCTTTAATTCTGAGCAAAAAATTTAACAGATCATCACCAAGACGAGGATAAATTGGCTTTTTGTCTCGCTAAAAATTCTCAGGTCTTTATTTTCACCTTCAGCACTAGCCACTATGGTGTCAATTTCTGCCATGTTGACTAACAAGTTGAATGGTTCAACATAATTTGAATCAATAACGAATGTTCAGTGTCCACCTTCATAGTAGTTTTATCCTCAAACTTCAATCTTTCATCCTCAATTATATTAAATTCCTGAAATGGATGTAATTATTAGTGGTGGGCAAAAACACTTGATAAAATTTACAAAATTTTTTATTTTTATTTCATCAGTTGAAGCATCTTTTTTCCTTATGATAAAATAAGTTGTTTATCCTAAACCTCAAATATTTTGTCTGCCTTAGAAATATCAAAAGAATAAATCTTATTTTCAGCTTTGAAATATGAAGAAACTTTTTTTTTCTTTAACAGACTTTAAAGATTTGCACACATAAGGAGGACCCCACATAATTCAACAATATAAACCTCTTTCTCATCTGAATTACTACTATCGAAAAAACAATCAACATATGCAATTTTTTTAGAATTTTTTTTGAAATTCTCTTTTTCTTTCTTAATTTTTTCTATTTGTCTTACTCTCTCAGTTAGCTGGGCAAGATCTAAAGTATGTTGATTAACAAATTTTTTTCTAACTCCAAATTCTAGTCCATTAGTAGCTATTATGGCAACTTCGATTTCTGAAATCGAAGTAGAACACTTATTTCTCATGTTTCTAAACCATGCCAAATAAGTGTCAATGAATTCTTCCTCTACAAGTCTGATAGAGAATAGATCTGTAAGGCTAACTTTCAATTCACCTCGGAAGAATTGATCATGAAAATTTCTTTCTAACTATGCCTAAGAATGAATGAAATTTAGTCTCAAGTTGGAGAACCAAGTGAATGCATTTTTTGTTAAAGAAGAAAAAAATATCTCATCTTGAGATATTCATTAGAAATTGTTTCCCCAATTTCAACAATATATCGAGCAATATGCTATACTGTAGACTCATTTTCTTCTCCATAAAATTTTGTAAGGGATTTCAAAATTTTTTAACCTCTTGAAAGCTCTGCTTGTTGGACACATTTAGAAAATGGTGACACGAAATATGGCATATTCAAACAACTAATATTAAATCTCAAATGGTTTAAAACTTGCTCAACGTTCCTAGCTAGATTATAATGTCCCCTAAATTGTTTTGCCTAAATCTTTCCAACATATCATCAGCATTTGACAATGTTTAGGCATATGAACCTTATAATTAGAAATTGCTCTACCATTTTGGTTGACATTATCAAATTCTAAACCATGGTTGTCATTTTCTTTTAAAAATTTACTACAGTAACAATCTTATTAACTTGCCTATTTAACTATTCAATTCTAGTGTTTGTGTTTTCTAAAAGAGGATTTAAAACGGTCACCATTTGATGAGGTAACATGTTTAACAGGTATTGCTCTTGAGATGTCAGAAAATACATGTTTGGAGTTTTCTACTCTAGTAGCAGTAGGTATAGTAGAATTAGATGCGCTATTATTTCCTATATTAATAGCATGTAGCAGATTTTGTTGTTATATATGTGAATTTGCCACCCCAGAAATAGGTACATTGACATGACATACAAATTCTGGTAAAGAGGATTTTAAAAAGTTGAGTAGAGAGGCACAAGTAATCTTTGGGTCACCATGGGGGACATACCTCGGTGGCAAGCCATAAGGCGGCCACCCCACGGTATTTATGTGAGTTGCATTTAATTTTGGATAGGCATGGCCAACACCATCATGCCTCACTAACGGCAAGGTAGGCTCTGCGTTTGAAATCACATGAGAATTTCTAGACTCATTTCCTCTAGTCTCGTCACTGGAAGTAGAAGATGTTGCATATGTATTTGACATGCCAACTGACACTGATTTCTTAATCTTTAAAAACACGATCTTACTACTACGTAACCACGTGCAAATTCAAAACTCCTAATTTTTTTCTTTTGACAAACTACAATCTATTGACAATGTCCTATCAGGCGTGCCAATTTGTTTTACTCAAATTTTGTTAATGTTTAAAAGAAAATATGGGTATCTTAATGTTGCAATTATAACATCAATAGAAATTAAAAGGTATGAAATTAGCAAATAAACAAAGAAATATAAGATGTCGAAAGAAAAGTAAATTGCAAAAATTAAAAGAAATAGAAAATTAAAGAACGAATGAAGAAGGAAAGATAAGCATAAAAGAGAAGAACATGTAAAAGTAGAAAAATTTTATTAATAAAAACTAGAAAGAAGCAAATTACAAGTGTTTGAGTTCAGAGGAATTATTTAAGATTTCTAATTTTTACTCTGTGATGTCAAGGGACTGAGAGCATTTTAAGTTTCTAAATGTTTTCCAAAAGAACTGAACTCCCTACAATATTTGCTTAAAACTCTGTTTATAGACTAATCTAATGTCTAATTGACAGTTATTTCTATAATATCTTTGTCAATTTTTTTCTAAACTTGAATTAACTATTGTTCTGCTCTAATTTCTTTGACGACCGTTTTGCATTGTACTTTGACGCCTCATGTTGATAACTGCTCCGGCACATAGCATATCTTATAATTCAGGCCTAAATCAAATTTTGAATAAAACCTGCTCCTTTTGAAAACATTAATTAAAACCTTTCCCTAATATATTAAAACTGACTTCATAAATCGATAACAATATTTTATATTTATTTATTTAAAACAACGTTTTTTCTAATAATAATATTTTTTGCCTAGCAGTAGAAGATCCCCGTTCCAAACAAAATCATCTCTTAAAGGTTTTGACTACTTTAAGAACTGATTTTCAAGTAGGAGAAGTTGCCATTACAACCTTAACTTCAAAATAATTTGCTCTCTGAGGTATTTGCTTAACATAATATGTACCCATAATGTATCCTTATGATGAAGAAATTTCCAAACTAATTTTCAACAAGAGCAACATTCACATTCCGAGAATCTCTTAGGCTAATCCTCTATATCTCTTAGGAGTGGTGAGAACTTTTCAAGAAGTTGGACGCAAACCGCAAGACTTATTACTCTACACAAAATGCCTTATAACTTTGTCAATCTCATGCCATACCATTTAGGAAAAAAAAATGTTATCTGCATCTTATATACTGATACAGAAGCAATGGGTATAATTAAACATTGATATAGGTACTCTAACTTTATTAAGAATCTTGTTAACAAATAGCTTATTAAGGGTATTCTTTCTGTAAGTTCTTAATTCATTGAAAGTGTCAAAATGTTTTATTTTAAACATTTTAAACTAATATCTTAGGATACTATTTAGCTCATTCCAAATTGAAATTGTATAACCCTACAAATACAAATACAAATAAAATTCTCCACAAATCAATTTTTATTACTATTTTACGAATTTTTTAATAGATAATTTATATTGTCCCAAAATAAAAACGTTAGGATTGAAGTGTCCATTTTCTTTTGATAAGAAATCGCATTTTCCTTAATGAAAATAGACAGGGCCGAATTAAAGCTTTACTCTTCCAAAATAAATAAAAGTCATGCACAGATATGAACCTGACATTGTTTTAAAGAAAAAATAAATATAATTGAAGTCTGCATCAATTGAGTCTGTGTATGTATGTCTTCCCCCACGTTAAAGTGGGTGTCATTACGGAATCTCTCCCTGAAAATGCATGCAATTTACTCAAACGAAAATAATATAAAATAAAAGAAGAAAAAATCACTAGTTCTAAAATGGAAGCTGTACTTATTATTCACTTGGCATTTGGCAACTGCACAAAAGGATGTAGTGGTCCCGGGGAATGAACAAAAATTACAAGGAAAAAGAGAATAAAAAGACAACAAAAATCACAATAAATGGATGGCATTGGCAACGCAACAACTATGGGTACTGCATGGCAAGGAGTCTCAAGAGACAAAGATTGTACATTGGTACACAGTTAAAATCAGCAGTTAAAAATCTCTCTTCATTATTTTGGTATATGGTGTATTCATATCAAGTCTCATCCATAGAAGCATTGCACTTTCAGCGATCAATGCCTTCAATCTTGTCTTCAACTTCAGAGTACAACTGCCTCAGCTTCTCAATGTTATCTTCTGAAGTCTCCCAATAGCCGCGCCCATTGGCTTCCAAGAATGTCTGCACCAGCTTCCTGAAGGAGTTGGGATTGGTGTTCATGAGCTTCTTCAGCATTTCCTCGTCTTGAATGAATGTTGTGTTGGCTTCTTCGTATACCCAGTTGTCAACTTGGCCTGAAGTTGCACTCCACCCGACCGTGTTGGTCAGCCTCTTCTCGATCTCACGGACACCTTCATACCCGGTTGACAGCATGCCTTCGTACCATTTGGGGTTCAGCAGCTTGGTTCTTGCGTCAAGTCGAACCGTCTCAGCAAGGGTCCGCACCTGGAAAGGAATTTCTCATCAGATCAGTGTGTGTTTTGTGAATAATTCTTAAGTGGTCAAAACGAAGCATTGAAATAAGTGATTCATGTGAAGAATATGATGCACAAACACTCCAGTTTTACTCACATATGCATTGGATACTGCTTTAGACATTTTTTTTTTCAAAACAGAAAGTACAGGCACCAATTTTTAGTTAGTCAACATTAGCCAAATTTAATAATTTAAGATTCAGAATCTAAAATTTAATATAAACAAAATAGTTTTAAAAAGGTAGGCTTATGTTAGCTAAAAAAAAGGTGGTTACCTAGCATTTCTTTTTAAAAATGTTATGTGGGCACAAAAAATTAGCCACCATGTATTTGTGTATAAATACATATATTGTTTCGATGTGTATTTTGTATTTCAACATATATTTTAACTAAAATATAAGATTCATTCTATTCATTATTCAATCAATAACTTGGCAAAAATTGTCATATCTAGATGATGCTTAGTAGGATATTATTTATAGATACTTGATTAAGGTATATAGAAATTTAATACTTGTGCATATTGTTGTATTAGTATTTCTATCTAAAATTGTTGTGTTTACGTTTCACACCATAATCAAGAGAGCATAGCAACATTTACCTGCGCATTGGCTGTGGTGGTGTCAGCAATGTAAGCACTTGGCTTCTTCCCATCTTTCCTTAGATTTTGAACCAAGTTAGTTGGGTCCGAGTCAAAGTAATGGCTGACATCAGTGAGGGAGATTTCTGATGAGTCAAGGTTTTGGAATGTGGCGTCTGCTGTGCTCAGAGCCATCTCGAACACTTTTCTCTTTTCCATCATGCCTGCACCGGGAGCATCACAGTCGAATGCGAAAGACTTTCGGCTAAGGTACATGTCCTGAAGCTGCTTCTCATCATTCCATGAGGAGTTCTCCACAGCCAGGTTAATGTTTGAAGAGTATGACCCTGAGGCGTTGGAGAAGATCCTTGTTGCAGCTTCCCGAACATCAATCCCGAGGGATTGAGCTTGCTCCAATGCATGCTTCCTTACAAAGTTCTGCTCGGCTGGTTCGTCTAACTCGGCGACCATCTTCACTGCTCTATCCAGAAGATTCATCTGAGAAAGATGCAAAGGAATATCCTAATCAGTTTTGGAATACAAAGGGGACTAAATTTATCCAGAGTAAGATGGTTAATACCTGATTGATGAAAAGGTCTCTGAACACTCCCGAGCAATTAACGACGACATCAATCCTAGGCCTTCCAAGCTCTTCAAGACTGACAGGTTCCACACGGTTGACCCTTCCGAAAGTATCGGCCACTGGTCTCACACCAATCATCCACAAGACCTGAGCCAGGGATTCACCATATGTTTTGATATTGTCTGTTCCCCATAATACAAGTGCAATAGTTTCAGGATACTTCCCTCCATTATCAACCTTCTGCCTCTCAATCAATCTGTCTACTACTATTTTAGCACTCTGCATTGCTGCAGTAGTAGGAATAGCTTGTGGGTCGAGCGCATGAATGTTCTTTCCAGTTGGCAGAACTTTAGGATTTCTAATTGGATCACCACCGGGTCCTGGCTCGACGTATTTACCCTCCAAAGCTTGTTTCAAACTTCCCAATTCATTGTCAGCCACAACCAACTTCAGACACTCCCCCAAAAACTCGAACAATGTTCTGAGTTTTTCCCTATCAGCACGGTAGAATTTGGTGTTTGACAAGTACTGAATCCATGGCTCATTTATGCCGAACCCAAGGATTGAGGTAAGTTTATTTGATACATCAACAACTTGACCCTTCTTATTAGTTGTTTTCTCCACAAAGGAAGTAATTGCTCCACGGGACGCTTCGGTTATTTGCCGAAGGAGCTCCACGTCCTTCAGTATTCCTTTGTCGCTCCCTCTATAAACTTCCTCTATGTTTCTTCCCACAGTCTCAGCTAGTATAGATGGGAGTGAAGAAATGCCATCTTCAGGACGGTCAAGAGCAGCAATATTCACCAGAGTAGCAACTGCTTCCAAGGCTGATGGGGGCTCACCAATGACATGCAGCCCACATGGCAAAAGGCGAGACTCGATCTCCATGATCTTAGAATACACCTTTCCAACTACAAGGTCTCTCTCTTTAGCTGGGAGCTCTTCGCCCTCGTCCGGCAGGGCGACATCCTTGTCAAGATTGCATTGTTTGGCTGTGCTGATAATTGAACTGACAATTTGTGGCCCACGGCCAGTGTCCTTGAGAGACTGGTACGACGAAATGAGTTCACTTAGTTGCTTCAGACCTTTGTAGAGTCCTGCATTTTCTGCCGGAGGAGTGAGATAGCTAATGGTGTTGGCATAACTCCTACGTTTTGCTATGGTGGCTTCAGAAGGATTGTTTGCAGCATAGTAATAGACATTGGGAATATTGCCAATGAGACTGTCTGGGTAACATACATCACTCATCCCAACCTGCTTTCCAGGCATGAATTCAAGTGAACCATGTGTCCCGAAGTGAAGGACAGCATCGGCTTTGAATATTTTCTCGACGAAAGAGTAATAGGCTGCAAATCCATGATGTGGGCTAGCAGATTTAGAGAAAAGCAACCGCATAGGATCGCCTTCATAACCAAAGGTGGGCTGAACACCTATGAAAACATTACCATATTGTTTACCATATACCAACAGGTTCTCTCCATCCGCATTCAGATTCCCCGGTGGTTTTCCCCAGTTTTCTTCTAGTGCTGTGGCGTAGGGAGTAAGTTTTTGGTATTCCCGGACACTCATTTTGTAAGCAATGTTCAGATTAGGGCTGCTGAATTGAGCTTCTTTGTCATGTATTACTTCTTCGATCAAGGCTTCTGGAGTCTCCGGAAGTCCCTCAACATTGTAACCATCATACTCAAGATCTTTGAGAACAGAGAATATGGAGGCAAAGACATTCAGGTAGGCAGCAGTTCCTACATTTCCTTTGTCTGGTGGGAAACTAAAGACAGTAATTGCTAGTCTCTTCTCTTCCTGAACGAACACATAAATTTATCGATTTCAACATATTTAGTCTTACTGCTGTAAGAAAACAGAACAACTTGCTGCAAATTCAAAAAGCAGATGAACCTAAGAAATAAAGAACAATGACTAAGTTTTTTTTTTTTTTAACCATAGTTACAAAGTTAACCTAATATACAAATACTGAAATGGAAGTTCGTAGGTTAAAGAAATTCCTAAGTAGTAGTATGAAAATGGTAAAATACTAAGAAAGAAATAAACAAGAATATTATTCCTTGCTTTACTCCATATCATTTAGGTCTTGAGAGAAAGTGATTACTTCCCAAAATAAGTTGTTACTAAACATGCCTAAACCTCATTGTTGCTGCAAAAATTATTAGGTAATTATGGTATCAAACAAAAGAAATCACCATCAAATATTTTACTAGAAAGTAATCTTCAGTTGAGTGAATATTAATTATGGAAACTCTGGCAGATTATTTTCTAATTCATCGAAATGTTGACTATCTTTCCAAGCTGGACAAATTTACGAAGAGGAGATCAAAAAGTTGTTATCAATTATATCTTGGGTATAAATCTTTGAAGTCTCTATAAAGATTTTACTTGAACCAGATTATTATGTAACTCCTAAGACTCAGAAAAGGGCAAAGTACCTTTGATTTTCTTTTCAGTTCAGCCCACTTGATCGCCCTAGTGCAGAGCTGCTCCACTCTCTTGTGAAGAGCGTGAGATTTTCCTGAAAACACATCAATTAACGAATTAACAAACATATAGTTTTTGTGACTTTGTCTGATAAAATTGGTATGTTTAAGCATTTAAAAGAATGGTCATATATGCTACCAAAATACACCTAAAGATATCTGCACCATATGAATCATTACAATTCAGGCTGTAAAGAGAAAGTATTATTACCAGTTTTTGGATCTCGGCCAGCAAAAACTATTGGCTCCATACCACCGTCTAGTTCGGGTAAGGCAACTTGAAGAGCAACCTGAATTGGGTGCAAACCCAAAGTACTGTTCAGCCACTCTTCTGTTGTCTGGAACACCAATGGCAATGCAACAATATAAGGAACATCTAGCTTGCTCAATGCCTCAACTGCTCTCGGATGGTCTTGCCTGGCAGGGCCTCCAACAAGGGCGAAGCCGGTTAGGGACACAACCGAATTCACAAACGGTTTCTTACTAATTGGATCAATCAAGAACCTCTCCACTGGTCCCGAAAAGTCAAGTCCTCCAGCGAAAATCGGAATAACCTTGGCCCCTCTGGCCTCCAGCTCCATGATCACAGCCACGTAATGACCATCATCTCCAGTCACAATATGGCTCCTCTGCAAAATCAAACCAATTACCGGCGCATTCGGACTCCTAAGCTTCTCATCAGCATCCCTTCTTGTTCCATACCAATTCAAATACTCCTTAACATCATCATACATACAAGGTGCTAAAGGATGCCAAATTCCGGTGTCCAAGTACAAAACTGGCTCCGAATACTCCATCTTTGTCCCTTTCAAGGCCGGAACATAAGACCCCGAAATCATCTTCAAGAAATTCTGCAAGTTATCAGGCGAACCGCCAAGCCAAAACTGCAGGCTCAGGATATAGAGCCTAGCATCTTGAGCCTTATCACTTGGCAAGTACTTCAAAACCTTTGGCAGTGTCCTCACAAGCTTCAACATGCTGTCAGCGAAACCTGCAGAAGAGGTCTTCTTCTTCTTGAAGAGCTGAAAAAAGGGGCTCTTGGATTGTCCAAGCTGTGACATGCTGAACGAGCCTAATTTGTTGAGCCTCATCACCTCAGGCATTGATGGGAACACAAGAACTGCATCAAGCCTCTCCCTTTCTTTCTCCACAGCAGCCTTAACCTGCCGTCACACAAATATGAATACAAGTAGATTTAAAAGAAAATTAGTTAGAAATTCAAGTAGTTTAAGATAACAGTGGTGGAGGCGGATACACATTGGTGCGTAAGAATATAGTATTTGTCACTATGATACAGTATGATACATAAATACAACAACCACCATGTTATCTGTACATCAAGAATCGCAACCAAATCAGCAGTATAAAATGCAAAATATACATTGAAAATGAGATAAACTAACACATATATTTATGCACAAATACATAGCGGTCGATAAAATTAGTCACAAATTTAAGGAGTATAAGATAACGAACAGTATTTAATGCAGATATGCATAGGCCTTAACCTTAAGGGCAAGTTCCTCCACAAAGATCAATGAGCCAATGAAGACATTGGCGTCCTCCAAATCCTTGCAGAATGTCTTGTAAGTGGCTTCGTCGCGAAGCTCCTCGACCAAGTAACCAACAACCTCAAAGGAAGCATCTTTGTTGATGCTGTTGAGAGCTCTAACTGCAGCAGACAAAGATGACTGGTACTGAGCTTCAAGAACCACATATACAATCTTAACCGTTGGAAGGTTCTGGTTGTTGTTGTTCTTGTCTGGAACTATTCTACGAACTTCTGGTGTGGTTTGTGTGAAGAGGCCATTGCCAATTGCAGCACATTTCACTCTGAGGGAAGATCTTGATGAGTTTCCATGGCAGTTTGCCTTCTTTGGAAGGAAAGAATGAAGGAAGAGATGTCTCTGTGAAATAGCAGAGAGTTGGTCGGTTTTAGAACTCGGTAGTGTGAATGGTGAAGATACTAAAGAAGCCATTGTATGTTAATGAAACACTGTACAAAAGAAGAAGAAGAAGAAGAAGAAGAAATGCTGTCTCTTCTCGAATTAGAGAAGAGAAGAGAAGAGAAGAGAAGCAAAGCAAAGAGGGAATTGGTTGAATATAAAGAGTTGGGAATTGAGGATTATGAGCAGAGTTTCTTTGTTGTATGTTATGCTGCTAGTTGAGTTGAGAGTTGAGAGAGTGAAGGTTGCTGTTCGTCCTTTGAGAAGAGAAAATGGGTGGCTGTGAGTTCTTATTTGGTTTGTGTGGACTGTGGAGAGTAGGAGAGAGAAGAAAGGGAATCCCACAATTCAAACGATTTTTTAAGCTTAGTGGTGAGAGCTTCGACCACGTGGCGAATCAGCTAGTCATTCGACTCCAGCATAGGTTTTTTCTTTTTTTCTTTTTTTTTTTATGATATAAATTTGAGTAAACCATGTTTTTGCTCGTAATATTCAATATTTGTAAGAAATTTTAAAAGAAAAAATTTAGGAGTCCAATATTTTTATTAAAATTTGGTTAATATTTAATTAACAAAAAAAATAAATAATTTTATATTATTAATTATAATTTTATATTATTAAAATATTCATTATAATTAATTAATAATTATAAATTATAAAATTTATTAATTTCTTAGCCTTTTTTATTTTAAAATTATATATAATATATAATATTTGATTAATTTAATTTTAATTAATTTACGGTCATTATAAAATTAATTTATGCGTTTATTTAATTATTTTGTATATTAACTATATAAATAATTATCTAAAGAAATAAATATAATTAAATAATTATTTATACATCATAATTAAATTTAGGATAAAGTATTAAATTAGTCCTCTTTGTTTGGGTATAATTTTGTGTTGGTCCTTAAGGTTTAAAGTATCCTATTTAAATCTAAAAAAGTTTCATTTAGTTTCAATATAGTCCTATCGTGAGGTAATTAACAGAATATAAGAACAAGATCGATAATGTGAAGAACAAGTACAAGATCCAAAGAAACAAAATCAACCAGTATCAATATATTTATTTATCATTTTTTTTACAATTTAAATGAAATCTTTTCTATTGAACTAAGAAGATGGTAAATAAATATATTGATGCATTTACGATTAATTTTGTACCTCTGGAGCTTGTACTAGTTTCCAAATTATTGATCTTGTTCTTGTACTGCTCTCATATACGACATTAATTATTTAACTTTAATCTCACGGTAGGATTAAATTCAAACTAAATAAAACTTTATTTTGATTCAAATAGAATATTTTAAACATTAAGAACCAAAATAGGATTACTTTAAATATAGAGACCAATTTAATACTTTATTCTTAAATTTATATTTGATTTGTATCATTTTTTCTTATCATGCTTAATATAATACTTCTCAAAATTACTTTTATATATTATATCTGTTTTTTAATGATAGGTTAGTTAGAGGTAATTTTAAAATATAAACCAAATATTATAAACAAAAATAATTAGAGGTTATTTTAAATTACAGAAATAGGACATAATTAAGGCGTGAGAAAAAAAATTTATTCAAACTTTGAAAATAAAATTAATATAAATTATTTTTTAAAAATATTTTTAAGCTCTTTATAAATATTAAAAATAAAAGAATATTTTAGCTTACAACTTTTAAAAATAAACCCTTTTTTTTATATTTTAGAGCGTATTACCGCTCCAACCTCTGGTTAAAATTTATACGACTAATTATAAAATATTTTTCATTTACAAGAGTGAGATCATATTCCACAGTTGGTAACTAATGAAAATTAAACCGTACACTCAGTTAAATTCAAAGAGAAAATTGAAGTGGCACAGTAAAATTTCGCTTTAGTTGAGTGAAATGGAAGAAATTCAAACATGAATAAACTGAGTTTGTATATGATTGATAAAATAGATTCAAGTATGTTTGATACATATAACCAATCACTTCATTTTATTGTTGTTGATGGTGTTTTATATCTATAAATCAAAGTACTCATTAGTATTCAAAAAGTATAGTTTTTATGAATTTAATCAAATTGCATATATTCTGATTTAAAATTTTTAAAATTTATATTTTAATATTTAATAAGATTTAGCTAACATATATTTTAAGATTACATTTGAAAGGAAGACAGAGATTAGAAAACAAAAATTAAATTAAGTCTCTGTATTATATTTGGAGTAAAATATATTAAACTGAATTATATTTTAATATTATATTTAGTTTAAGATAAATATAAAGACTAAAAGGTAGATTTAGAATTTAAAAAATTAAATAAAAATATTTTTTTAAAAAAATACTATTAAATTCTATTTTTTTTAAATTTCAGTCTGTTGTATCTCTATTTTTGTTAAGGTATTATAAAGATTAAAAAATTATCCAATACATTGAAAATATAAAAAAAAAGTTAAATTTTCAATAATTTTTAGTCAAATTTTTTTTATAATACTTTAGAAAAAATATAATCTCTCTATATTCATCTAAAAAGTCACGGATTCGAATCTTCCTATTTTCGATAAAAAAAATGTGTCTTTAGATTATAGATTTGCAAAATCTTATTTCATAAGTGTTTTAAATAGACTTGTTGACATATAGAATTTAACTATTCTAAAAATATTAGTATTTTAGTGATTGATATATATTTTATAATAAAGATCAAATACAAAAATTATTGAAACATTCTAAATAGACCCATTATCATATGAAAATTTTTTTAAGGGTTCTGGAATATTAATAGTCTAATAATTTTAGTCATTATTTTTAATTTTATAATAAAAATTAACTATTAAAATTATTATTAGAACACGAATGATTTAGAACATTTTAAAAATTTTTTATTATATAATCTTACAATTTAAAATTTAATTAATATGTATTTTAAAATTATATAATGAATTTATTATTAATAAAAAATTTAAAAATATTTTTATTTAATAAATATATTAAAAATTTAACTTTTTATATTTTTAATATTTTTTTATTTATAAATTTAATATATATTTTTAAGATATAAGATAGATAAATTTTAAAATTTAGAGTGAAATAATAATTAAAATGTGTTAGTGTTGGTGCATACGTGTCACACTCAGGTAATCAATTTCAATTGCTACTTCTATCTTTTTGAGTTTTATTGGATGGAGTTTTTTGGATTCTGATTGGTGGAATTGGATTTTCCCTGCAGTAGAGAAAGGAGAGCGTGGATATCTAATATCATATCTGGATGATGACAGAGAGAGAAAGTGTGACAATATAATGCCCTTTTGATTATATAAAGATACTTTCATTTTGGGTTTGTGTCTGGCATTGAAAGGCGAGTTTCGATATTTTGTGTGGACAAAGTCATAAAATCCAATTGGAAACAAGTTTTGTACTTGGTCATACGCTTCCCCTTCACTTACCACATGTTAGATGGAACATTCATTACTATTATTTTGTACTTTTTTGTTACTTTGTCGCATTGCTATTTAATTTTTTTTTTCTTTAGCATTTCTCATGGACATAGATCAAATGAGAGTGATATATCTACCCTTGAAGACTTGATTAATGACATGTTTATATGATAACATTTGATAAAGTTTCAATAGAGTACATAGATATTAAGTAAGATAGTGTTATTGAAGATAAAATTAATTTTACAACATTACAAATTATTTAATGATGTTGTTTACAATGCCCATGTATGTTAAATGGTCTAGAAATTAATGAACCCCACGTGGTTATTTTTCTCCCAAAATCATATAGTAAATAAATTTGGATTTTTTTAATTTAAATTAA
Organism: Arachis ipaensis; assembly: GCF_059453495.1. Lineage (NCBI taxonomy): Eukaryota > Viridiplantae > Streptophyta > Magnoliopsida > Fabales > Fabaceae > Arachis > Arachis ipaensis. Next base: position 90,180,140 of record NC_142437.1, on the reverse strand, counting down.
ATTAATACAAAATTTACAAAAATATATAAAATATAGCTTAATTATGTAAATGTACAATATGAGTCATATCTCAGATACAGAGAAATTTTAAAAAATAAATAGATCTTAGATACTGAGATTTTGATCTGTATTAAAAGAACTAAATAGATATTGAGTACCCGAGATACGTGTAAAATTCATAAGTGTGGTCTCTCACTAACCAAGATATGCATAAAGTTTCAATTGAAACTTCAGTCTCCAAGATGTGTATAATGAATTGATACTATATTTGTTTGATTTTTATTTTTCTATTTCATTCAATTTAATTTAAATCATTTTAAATTTTAAAATTATAAAATATTTAATTTAAAATTTAAATGATTATAATTTAAATTAATAATTTAATTTAATTAAAAACAAATATAATTGTATTGTTGTATTAGTTATTTATAAGTACCGCAAAATTAATTTTTAAAAAATGACATTATTAAATTAAGTCATAATGCTTATAAAAATAAATTGGCTATACTAGGCGCATACTTAATCTAATAACGTTATATTCTATGTTGGTATGATAAAATAATATTTATACAATATAAAATTTAATCTAATAATATCACATAATAATATCTAGAAGACAATAATTTTATCAAATATAGTATTCTTTTAATTATTAAATATTCATTCAATGTTTATAGTTATATTCAAAAATATTTTGATAATTAATTTGCCACTACTCATAAATAATTAGTATAATAATATGAATATATTTAATTAATAATTTAATTTAATTCAATAAAAATAATATACCTATTCGTTATTTATCAAAAAGACTGGTTATTAATTATTTTTTTATAAAAAATTAATTTTTAATTTATTTATTATTTATTATTAAAAAAAATTTATTTATAAATATATAAATACCATCAAAACCTAAATACTCACAAGTTTTCTTTTTCTTCTCTGCTCTCCAACTCTGTACTCCAAGAATTTTCGATTTTACTTAACTACAAGAACAAATTAAACAAATAATGTTATTTTTTTAAAATTAATTTTGTAATACTCATAAATAACTAGGACAATAATACAAGTATATTTATTTTTATTGAATTAAATTAAGTTATTAATTTAAATTATAATCATCTACATTTTAAATTAAATATTTTTATAATTTTAAAATTCAAAATTATCTAAATCAAATAAATTAGATGAAATAAAAAAATAAAAATCAAAGAAACATAACATCAATTCAATTATACACATTTCGATGACTGAGACCCCAATTAAAATTTTGTGCATATCTCAAATATTGAGATCCTTTAAGAATTTTTGTCTAAGTACTCTTTTTAAACCCTCCAGTAGCCGAGATGTGGTATATTATGCATTTACGTAATTACGTTGTATTTTATGTATTTTCATAAATTTTGTATTTATTTAATTTAAATTAAAAATCCAGTAAATTTTGACAAATTTAATATTCGACTATGTTACGTATATACTAAAATTAGCCATTAGTATAAAATACATATTAAAATATAAAATAAATATTAAAATAAACTACACAACACATATATTTATACATAATACATAAATACATAGTGACTGATTTTGATTACTAATTTTAATATACAAATAATATTTTTTTTAATATGAGAGTACAAATTACCAGAAAATTGGCTAAAGATTTTATAAAAAACATTATAACAAGATAATTTAAAATACAAAAAAATATTGTCAATGAAACATTTATTATCTTAACTATATTTACTCAAGCATATACAAATATAAGTATGATTTAATATGATTTCTTGTTTGAATATAAATTTTAGGGATAAGTACGATTTTGGTCCCAAAAATTTTGTGCCAGAATCGAAATCGTCCATCTTCTAATTTTCGATTTAAAATCGTCCTTAATGTTTTTTTCGTATTAAAATCGTCCTTTTAAATAAAATTTTTAATTTAATTCCTAAACTACCCCTATTTTAATAAAAAAAAAAAAGAAAGGGATCAGAGAAGCGGGGTGGGTGGAGACTGGGGAGAGAAAGAAAGAAAGGGGGGAGGGGGCCGAGAAAGGGGGTGGGGGAGGGTGGAGGGGGGAGAGAAGGGGGACGCCATGCCGCCGCACCGCCGCCCGCCGCTTCTTCTTCTTCTCGCCACCGCACCGCCGCCCGTTTCTTCTTCTTCTTACCGTCGACCCACCGTCGCACCGCCGCCCGCCGCTTCTTTTTCTTCTTCTGTGAATTTCTGGATTTCTTCTTCTTTTGTTGTGGAATATTATTGTTGCTGATTTGTTGATTTGTTGCTTTCTGTTTCTGCTTGTGTTAAATTTGTGTTTGAATTTGTTGATTTTCTATTTCTGTTTCCCTGTGTGGAGGTGGAGGTGGAGGTGGAGGTGGAGGTGGGGGGAAGGGGGAGACGGGGAGGGGGAGGGGACGGGTGGGGACGCTGGGTGGGGAGAAGGGGGAGGCAGGGAGGCGGAGGGGACGCGGGGTGGGAGGAAGGGGGAGGCAGTGAGGGGGAGGGGACGCAGGGTGGGGGTGGGGGAGGGGGAGGGGGAGGGAGAAGGGGAAAGGGGGGAGGGGGACGGCGGCGGTGTTGGTGGTGGTGGAGTGGCAGTGGGTGTTGATGATGATGATGATGGTGATGACGACGTTGATAATGGTGGTAGAGTGGCAGTTGGTGGTGGTGGTGGTAGTGAAGGAGGTAATTATGTTGGTAGTGGTGAGGGTATTTTTATCTTAAAAAAATTAAAAGGACAATTTTAATACGAAAAAAACGTTAAGGACGATTTTAAATCGAAAATTAGAAGAGAGACGATTTCGATTCTGGCGCAAAATTTTTGGGACCAAAATCGTACTTATCCCTAAATTTTATGTATCAATAACCGAGCATAGTGAGTTGAACCTTCTAAATTTTTATTGAGTTATATATTATTTTTTTTATGTATAAAATTTTTTTGGTACATATATATAAAGATTTTAATGAACAAGATTATAATATTACCTAATTGGAAGTTATTCCGGTGTACAAGAAGCTTTTTTCATTAGTTAACATATATTGTGTCACTTAGCTTTATCGTACTTTTTTTTTTTTTTGTTTATACAGTATCTCTCAACCACTCAATCAATCCAAATTAATTTATCATACTATTTCTTTTAAAATTTGATTATATAACTTGTTCTGGCAAAGATATTGCTCTTGATTTATACGTCGGTCTGATGGTACGATAAGAGCTCCTGAGCCGACGTTATCCTCGTGAACTCGAACCCGAGCGTGGTACCTGCAAAAAGGACTCCGACGCTCAAGTCAGTGATAGAATAAAATACCACTAAAACCAAAGATATAAGATTGGAGACGAGCAGTATAGGGCAAAACCGAGTAGTTCTATCGAGTGAGAGTGTGTTGTTTTTCATGTCTCCGTTCAATGTTTTCTGTTCGGATTTATAGGCTCAGCGTGGAGCCTGATCGGTCAGCATATTCCGAGATTTCCGCGAGTGGATTGATCCGGATATGCTGGCAAGTACGCTGGCTCCGTGATTCGAGTATATGGGCGGTTTTTGAAAGGCGACCGTTGCATCGAGGTATATCTCGGACGTGGCCGAGATTCTTGGGTGCAGTACACAGCCCCCAAGCTTGACTTGGTGTATGCGGCAAGTTGAGCTTTTTGAAGATATACCTCGGCGCAGAGAGGCTGAATAGCTGAGCCCCCAAGCTCAACGAGCGTACAAGCTTGGGCTAAAAACTCAAACGGATTTTTTTTTATGAGTGCATTTTGAAATGCCCGTTCTTATTTGTTTTTGGAAAAAGTGATTTTTGTCACTTGGTTGACCAGGCCGTGATTTAATGTGCACGTTTACCAATGTGCAAGCTTAACCGTTTCCTTCTCGTAACTGAATGATTTAGTATATTCCCATTAAAGTAGTGGGTTGTAATTGATTATTGTCAAACACGAGTCTTCAGGTGTTTTGCAAAAAAAGTTTTTGGTGAATTAGGGACCATGTCTTCCAGAGGTTAGTCTCCTTGTCTTCTTCCTGTGTTGCATTTTTTCTTTCGAGTTTCGTTTGTTTTTCCTGAAAAAATGGTTAAAGAAAGAGAGAAAGAGAAATTGAAGGTTGCTGAGGAGGATAAGGAGAATCCCTACCATTGGGTTCACGACAACGTAAAGACTCGGGCTTCCTCTTACTGTAATCAGGAGTCGGTTCAGGGTTTGGTTCCTGCTAAATTTGTGAGAACTGGGTCTGATGTTAGTTTCGAGTTTCTTCTGTGCTCCGGTCAGGATAGGGTTTGTGAGAGGAGGGGGGATTGGGGTTACTTTTATATGTATATCCCCTGTTTATCTGAGCTGCATGTGAAGTTTCCATTTGCAGATTTTGAGTGTAAAGTTTTGATTCAGTTTAACTGTGCTCCTTCACAGTTACACCTGAACTCGTGGGCGTTTTTGCGCGCGTTTGAAGTTCTTATGAATTTCTTGAATGTTGTTCCTTCACTGAATGTTTTCTTTTCTCTTTTCCAGTCCAAAGGGGTTCGGAAGGGACTTTGGGTTTTTCTAAGTAGTTTTCCTGGTCGCTCTCTCTTTTTACTTTACAAGTCCTCTTTTAAAAACTTTAAGTCTATGTTTGTAAAAATTCGTGCTTTGGAGACTGTATATCCCTTCTTCCTTGATGAAGAAATGATAGAAAAGTTCCCTCTGTATTGGTGTTCGGAGCCTTTGCAAATTCTTGAGGCTGATGATATGAGCGAGGAAGAGGATTGTCTTTTGGAGTTTCTGATTGAGAATTTTGCTGCTGGGAGATGTTTGCCTATTCCTGATTTATTGAAATTCGATGCGAAAAATGATTTTGAAGGGCTGAAATTATATATAGGTACTGTTGTTTGTGCAAGTTTTTGCGTTGTTCTGTTATATGTTTACTGACCTTCATATTATTTTCAGGTAGTAAGATGCCTAATCTGAATCCTGCCAAATTCCAAGCTTTTTTGAAGAAGAAGGGTGAAAGTAGTGGGAGTATTTCTGGGGTTGTGAAGGAGGCTGTCGAGGATGCTGCATTTTCTACTGCCCAGGCTCCTCCCTCGCCAAAAAGAAGGAAAACCGTCTCGGAGAATTCACTGGAGGTGATTTCCGAGGGTGATCAGAATGTTGCCGTGAAATCTGTTTTTGATCGGCAATGTCGGCTGCATGGTTTCCTGCCTGGTGCGAACCCTCACTCGCTCTGGAGTGATCAATTCCCCTTGGCCGAGCTTGCGGATCGCATTTCCCAATTTCCTGGGGATATGGCACTTACTCGTCGTGTGGGTTTGGAGGGGATGGGCAAGTTCATCCAAGTATGTAATTTTGTTTTTCTTTTTGTTCTCTATTTATTTGCTAGTTTGCTGAGGTTATCTTGTTCTGCCTAGATTGTTGCATCTCGACTTCTTTGCGTTGGTCGTACTACGGAGCTGTTAAGTTTGGAACAGCAGGTTCTGATTGATAAAGCTGCATCCTCCGAGCTTTTGTTAAATGAAAAGGAAAAAGCTGTAAGTGATGTCACTGCTAAGGTGAAAGAAAGGGAAGATGAAGTAGGGGACCTGAAGGAACAGATCAAGTTACTGAAGAAAGAGAAAGAAGACGAAGTGGGACGTCTTCATGGGCAAATCAGGATGCTCCAGGCTGATTTTATGGAAAATAACAGAGTTAAAGGTGAGATGACTGCTCGTCTTAACGAGCTTGAGGAGGAGAAGATGGACATGTTTTTGGCCGGATTTGACCGTGCTGTCAGCCAAGTTTTACTGTTCGCCCCCGAATTTGACGTCGGGCGGCTGAATGTTGCAAAGACTGTAGTGAATGGTCGGCTTGCTGATGATGAGGGCGTCGAAGACCAGGATGAGAGTGTTCCTCCTCCTTGATGGAAATTTTTATGTTTTATTTATTGTAGTTTGTTGTTTGTGTTGGAATATTTTGAACTTTGTTTCCGACTTTGTTTGTCGGCCTTTGTATGTTTTGTGAATGCCTGTTTAGTTCTCATGCTGACTTTCATGGATACTGAATATTTCATCGGCGTGTCCGGCCTTATAAGGTCGGTTTTGGTAATTTGATATGCATTAAAGCTTTATATTGGTTGTGAAATTGAATTGTCTATTATGTGAGATGGTCGGCCTCGTTAAAACCTGTCCGAGTAAATCCTCCTTAGGAAAAAACCTCGTGATCAGGAAAAAGAGTACCTGGCCAAATCACTATTACAAATAGAATTTAGTTGTAATACATTTTCAGGGATGAAATGTTCCATGTGTTGGGGAGGGGTGTTCCTTCTATTGTTTCCAGACAGTATGCTCCTTTTCCAATAACTTTAGAGATTCGAAAAGGACCCTCCTAATTTGCGGCTAACTTTCCTTGACCTGGCGGTTTCCGTACATCTTCCATTCGTCGCATAACTAAGTCTCCCTCTTGTAGTGTTCTCGGCCTTACTCTTTTGTTGTATTGTTTCTTTATCATTGTTTGCATGGCTTGCTGCCGTAGTTTAGCCAGGTTGCGTTCTTCGTCTATTAGGTCGATTTCGGTTGCTCTTTCCGTCGAGTTGTCTTCTTCATTGAAGTATTCGGTTCTGCTGGATCCTTGGCTGAGTTCGACTGGTATTATACATTCTGTTCCATACACTAGTCGGAATGGGCTTGTATTCGTTGTTGTATGTGGTGTTATGTTATAGCTCCATACTACTTCTGGTATGAGCTCGGCCCACCGCCCCTTAGCATCTGTTAATTTCTTTTTTAATGCCTGCAAGATAACTTTGTTAGCAGCTTCTGCGAGCCCGTTGGTTTGAGGGTGCTCGACAAAGGAAAAATAATGTTTAATATGCAGATCTGTAAGGTATGATGCAATTTTTCTATCGGTGAATCGCCTGCCATTATCAGATATGATTTTCCTAGGTAAACCGAATCTACATATTATCGTTTTTCAAATGAAATTTTGTACCTTTTTGGCTGTGATCTTTGCTAGGGGCTGTGCTTCAACCCACTTTATAAAGTAGTCGATGGCCACAAGTAAAAATTTTACCTGTCTCGTCGATATAGGGAACGGGCCGAGTATATCCATCTCCCACTTATGGAACGGCCAGCTGATGTTTGATGCATGCAGCAGCTCGGCCGGGTTGTGGATGAGTGGTCCGCACCGTTGACATGCATCGCAGCGCTGTACTTTGTTGTTGCAATCCTTTCTCATTGTTGGCCAGTAGTAGCCGGCTCGTAAGGTTCTTGTGACTAGGCTTCTACTTCCAGTGTGGTTTCCGCAGATTCCGTCGTGCAGTTCGTTTAAGACATTTTCCGCTTCTGCCGGCCCGAGACATTTCAGAAGGGGTCTAGAGATTCCTCGTTTGTATAGCTCGGCTCCCAGCAGAGTATACTGAGCTACTTTGTATCTGAATGACCTTGGTTCCTCTCCTTCTGGTATGGCTCCGCTTCTTATGTAGTTGACGAATACATTTCGCCAGTCTTCTTCCTGCGATATGCTAAAGACAGATTTTGTCTCTAAACTAGCTTCTGTTAACGTAATATGATGAAGCTTTTCCGTTTGTTCGGTTAATATGTGCGTGGCTAGTTTTGACAGGATATCAGCTATGTAATTCTCCTCCCTAGGTATGTGTAATATTTCAAATTTTTTGAAAGACTGTACTAGGGTTTTTACCGAGTTTAGATATCTTTCTAAGAGTGTGTCTCGTACCTGGAATTGGCCGCTTACCTGTTGTACCACTAATAGTGAATCGCAGTGAACTGTCAGAAAAGAGATTCCGACCTCCTTAGCCAATCGTAATCCAGCCAGCAAAGTTTCATATTCGGCTTGATTGTTTGTTGTTTGGAAGAGGAATTTGATCGACTGCTCAGCTTGTACCCCTTCATCATCCTTTAGAAGGATCCTTGCTCCGCATCCGTTTTCATTTGACGTGCCATCTACATATAAGTCCCAATTTTTGTTCTGTTCATTTTTGCATGTAAATTCGACTACAAAATCGGCTAGCCCTTGAGCTTTAGGCGATCCTCTTGACTGGTATGATATGTCAAATTCCGAGAGATCAATCGCCCATTTCGTCATCCGTCCTGCCAAGTCTGATTTTGAGAGTATTTGTCGTAAAGGGTGCCCCATGCGTACTATGATCGGGTGCGTCTGAAAGTAATGTCTCAGGCAGCGAGCTATTATCACCAAACCGAGTGCTAGTTTCTCTATCGTTGGATACCTAAGCTCGGCGTCCTGTAGGACTCTGCTTACGAAGTATACCGGGTGTTGCTCGTCCCCTGTTTCTGTTACGAGGACAGAACTGATAGTGTTAGCTGAAATTGAAAGGAAAAGTAGTAGTGGTTTACCTTGCTCGGGCTTCTGTAATATAGGTGGTGATACTAGTATTTGTTTGAACTCAGAAAATGCTCTTTCGCAGTCAGTCATCCATGTGAATTTTTCCGACTTCTTTATTGTTTTGAAGAAATGATAAGATCTTGTTGCCGCCGCTGGTAAGAATCTTGATAATGCAGCCAGGCGCCCTATTAGTCGCTGGACCTCCTTAATTGTTGTTGGTGATTGCATGTTTAATATGGCTTGGCATTTATCTGGGTTAGCTTCTATACCTCGGTTTGTTAACAGAAAACCGAGGAACTTTCCTTGTTTTACTCCAAACGCGCATTTTTCGGGGTTGAGCCTCATGTTATGTGTTCGTAGCTGTTGGAAGACTTCTTTTAAGTCAGCTTCGTGCTGTTCTTCTGAGCTGGATTTGACGACCATGTCATCGACATAGATTTCAATATTTTTTCCGATTTGGCCTTTGAATACCTTGTCCATTAGTCTCTGATAGGTGGCACCTGCATTTTTTAGTCCAAAAGGCATTACTTTATAACAGAAATTACCTTGGTCGGTTATGAATATTGTTTTATCTTCGTCGTCCGGGTGCATTTGGATTTGGTTATATCCTGAGTAGGCGTCCATAAAGCTTAGCACTTTGTATCCTGAGGTATCATCCACGAGTCTGTCGATGTTCGGAAGAGGATATGAGTCCTTTGGGCAGGCTTTGTTCAGATCCGTGAAATCCACACACATTCGCCAGCTTCCCGTGTTCTTCTTTACCATAACCACGTTGGCCAGCCATGAAGAGAATCGGACTTCTCTGATGAAACCTGCATTGAGAAGTTTCTGTGTTTCTATTGCTGCTGCTCTCCTTCTTTCGTTTCCCAAGTTTCGTTTTTTCTGACGTATAGGTCGGGCATTCGGGTTAATTGCCAGCTTGTGGCAGATGAAGTTTGGGTCGATCCCCGGCATGTCGGCTGGTGTCCAAGCAAATAGGTCAGCATTGTCTTTCAGGATGTTCTTCAAATTTTGCTTTCTCCCTGCAGAAAAAGCTGATCCAACGTTAGTATATTGATTGTCTGTATGTAGTTGTACCTTCTCCAGGTCGTCTGTTGGGGAAGGTCGGTCGTGGTCATCTCTTGGATCCATGTCGGTTAGTCACGGGATATGTTCTGAGTTATATACCGAGTTTATCCTCGGGATTGTCTCTTTTGCGGGCCTCAGTACACTCGCATTGTAGCATTGCCTGGCTTCTCTGTGATCAGCATGAACTGTTGATATTGTGTTATCCTGCAAAGAAAATTTGACGCACAAGTGGACAGTGGAGACGATGGCTCCGAAGGAGTTCAAGGAGGGGCGCGCCAAGATGATGTTGTAGGGGCTGGCGCAGTCGACCACTAGAAATTGAATATCCAGGGATTTGGAATTTGGTGGCTCTCCTAATGTTGTTCTCATCCAGATATAGCCCGATATAGGGACTCTTTCGCCCAAGAAACCTGCCAGCTCCCCTCCTGATGGTTGTAGTGAATTGTCGCCCAGTTGCATCTTTTTGAATGTAGAATAGAACAGGACGTCGGCGCTGCTTCCTGGGTCGAGCAACACCTTTTTCACGGTTAATGGTCCCATGCTCACTGAAATTACGACTGGGTCATCTAGGTTTGGCGCTCTTAATTTGAAGTCAGTGGCGCCGAAGTTGATGGTGGCTGAGGAGGTTGGTTTTGGGGAATTTTGTCGGGTTCCTTCCATCATCATCATGGCCTTGTAACTTCGTTTCCTTGCTGTGCTCGTTATTCCTCCCCCTGCGAATCCTCCTGAGATGTAGTTTATGACTCCTTTGGCGGTTGGGGTTTCGACTGGGTCTCGCCACGATCCCTTGTCCCTGTGGTCCTAGTTATGCTTCGGTTTGCTTGTATATGCTTCCTTTTGATTCCTTGAGCTGATGTACTTGTCTAATAGCCCCTGTCGTGCCAGTCTTTCCAACAAATCCTTGGCAGCCACACACTCGTCTGTGGTGTGACCAAACTTTTGGTGGAAAGCACAATGCTTCCCTTTGTCCACATACCTCTGGTCCTGGTACGTTCCAACCTTGACTGGCGGCTTGATTAATCTGTTGTGGAGTATGTCCTTTATAATATCTTCCCTCCTTGTGTTGAACCTGGTATATGAATCAAACTTTGGAGTTAGTTTAAAAGATTTTCTATGTTCTTTGGTGTTAGACCTGTTTGACTTGTCCTCGTCTTTTCGCGAGGTCGGCCTTTCGTTCCTTTGTGTCTCGCGAAGTTCTTCTATTTCAATTTGTCCCGTAGCTTTGTCTCGAAATTCTTCCAGCGTCTTTGGCTGGGCCACAGCTATGGCTTCTTGGAACTTCCCTGGTCGGAGCCCACTTTTAATGGCGTGTAGTTGTACTTCTGAGTTTAGGTCGGGAATCTCCATGGCCGCCGTAGTGAAATGCGTCATATATTCCTTGAGGCTTTCGTTCAGTTCCTGCTTGATGGTACTTAGATAGTCCGAATCTCTGACATATATTTTTGATGCCGCGAAATAATTGATAAACATCTTGGCGAACTCGTCGAAGCTAGTTATGGATCCTGCAGGCAAATTAGAGAACCATAGTAGGGCGGCTCCATCCAAAAAGGTGGGGAAAGAGCGGCATAAAATGGGGTCGCAATCGCTATTGAGGAACATCATGGATTTGAACTTGGTGACGTGGACCTTCGGATCCCCAATGCCTTTGTATGGAGTCAGGGTCATTGGGAGTGTGAAATTCAAGGGCATTTTGTAATTCATTATCTCTTCAGAGAATGGATTAGCTCGTCTCCTCCCGTTCTTGGGGAGAGTTTCTGCTGTTTTAGCATTGGATTCTGACTAATGCTCTTCGTCCTGCTCGGGATTCGCCTTTTTGCTATGCTCCTTCCGATCTCCGTTGTTTTGTATGGCCGCCAATAGTTCGGCCATTCGTTGATTTTCTGCCAGTAGCGCGGCGTTTGCGGCAAGGAGATCGGTGTTCGCCTGGGTAGAGTGATGAGTTTCGGAATGATCCATCATCGTCCTATTCCTGCGATAAAGAAAGGGAAAGAAAAATGTGCAGATATGGGTAAGCTTTTATAAACGGATATATTCTCAGGGGGGAGAAGCTTAACGTCGGCCCCACGGTGAGCGCCAAATGTTCTGGCAAGGATATTGCTCTTGATTTATACGTCGGTCTGATGGTACGATAAGAGCTCCTGAGCCGACGTTAGTCCTGAGCCGACGTTATCCTCGTGAACTCGAACCCGAGCGTGGTACCTGCAAAAAGGACTCCGACGCTCAAGTCAGTGATAGAATAAAATACCACTAAAACCAAAGATATAAGATTGGAGACGAGCAGTATAGGGCAAAACCGAGTAGTTCTATCGAGTGAGAGTGTGTTGTTTTTCATGTCTCCGTTCAATGTTTTCTGTTCGGATTTATAGGCTCAGCGTGGAGCCTGATCGGTCAACATATTCCGAGATTTCCGCGAGTGGATTAATCCGGATATGCTGGCAAGTACGCTGGCTCCGTGATTCGAGTATATGGGCGATTTTCGAAAGGCGACCGTTGCGTCGAGGTATATCTCGGACGTGGCCGAGATCGGCCGAGATTCTTGGGTGCAGTACATAACTATTAGACGTTAATAAATAATTATTTTGTATTTTTTCTTAGTAAGTGTATTTGCAAGAGAACAGTGTTATATTCTATAAAATAGTATTCCATATGATCTGATACCTTAATAAAATCGTATCCTACTAAAATTTTAGCAGGTATTCGTATTATTCGAGATACAAAGCATTTTAATGGAGCCTAAATTCAAATAGCGCATATATTTTTAAGTTCTTATATATATATATATATATATATATATATATATTGTGTTTGCTTGAAAGGAAATCAAATAGGTTCTTGATTAAATAAACCACCAATAACTAAAGGGAATAAGTATATCCTTAAATAAGAAAGATTAATTAATGTTAAACAACTCAGACGGGTTTTCTTAATTAGTGTTCTTTCTAAAACCTCAAACAACTGAACAGAATCTTCTTTAGAGGATAACGCACGTTTATGATCAATGCCCTTCCTTACCTACCAAACATGTCTTCTCCTCTATTTTATATTTTTAATGAAAATGCTAATAGAAAATAGAACCAAAAAATACTCAAAACTCAGTAATCTTGCCACTTCAAATTACCTCAATTTTGCAATTTAAAGCCTTCGATGAAACTATTGGCAGAACTCATTTTCAAACGTTTAATCATAGGGAGACTTGTAGCCATTCAATGCCTGAACGTTCGTGGTAAGAATGCAATCAGAAAACTTATGGTTCCCAGAATAGTTTTACATTTTCTAAAAGGAAATGGATATTACAACTCTTATTTTGATAATGTAACTCCTTTTTTCTACAAATTCATGCAAACATACAATGCAAAAAATTCAGGTATGGAGTGGCATTATCATTTTCCTTTTTAAAATTTTATAAGTCACAGGAAACATGTTGTAATGCTCCTAAAACAACATAATGGAACTTAGATTTGCTTTCCTAGTATTTCACTCAGTAACAATTCATACAACATAAACATTTTCATGCTTACCCATTTAAGATAAACAATATTTAACCAGCACCCTTAAAAGAACCAAAAATCGATGGGGGAAGGGGGAAATGAATGCTAACTTATGTACAAGCAGCGGAAGCAAAGCACTGATTAGGGATAATATACCTATTGTAAAGCAATCTGGGAAAATAATTCCTCCAGCTGATTTTCCTTTATCACGACACCATGTTTCTGCGTATAAAGTTCATGTTTGATCGAAGTGAAATCAGTAGTAGCATTTGCAGCAGATATGTTCATGTATTCATTCAGATTATGCACTGTTCCGTCTGCACAAACGAAGAACCATAAGCATGAAGAACAACAACTTACATTATATAGCATGATATTTTCTTTTCCCAGTATAAACAAAATAGCACAATTCCTAAACTTGAACGTTACCCTAACAGGTTAACCTTTTGATATTAACAGAAAATTGTTTGGTAACTGCATATGTAATGAATATAACTGGATTGGACCCAATTACAAGAGTTGGGCTAAGTTCTGAGTGAGAACAGTATGAATAGGATATCGGTATTATAACACTCATTATATGAATTGTGAAATATCTTAGAACTTTCTTCTCATTGATTACATTCCTCTCTTATATATGATTCATCCCTTTTCTATGATCTATTTCAACTATATCTTCAGTTTCCCTAATAATTCTACAAATGTTCCATCCAATTCTATAATTATAGTAATTCCAATATCAATCCTGTTATATCATAACATAGTGGAATTAAATTAACATATCCTGGCTTCATCGATAAGAATAGTGATCACTTGGTCAATGTACTCAATTCCAAAATCGAGCCTGCTATAAGTTTTGCTCTTTTATAGGTCCCCTTGCAAGTAACTAGATAACAGTTGGAAGAAATCCATCTCTTTGATACACTGACTTAGGATGTAGTACTCAATAATGAGTAAATGGTCAAAATCGTCTCAAAAAGATCACTCATTCTCCAAATTAGTACCCGAAAGATTTTTTTAATCAAATTCGCCCGTGAAAGATTTTTAGTAATCACATTCATCCTTCCATCTATTCCTTAGCTGATGCCATTAACGAAAGTTGATGTGGCCCGTTAAGTAACATCTCAGCACATTGCTAAACAACACCATTTTGATGCTAGAGTGGGGGATTGATTGAAATGGTGCCATTTTGACCATCAAAACCTATACCTCTTCAATTCCTCATATTATACCTTCACTTCACTCTTTTCATTCCATAACAAAACACTCTGATTCTCTAACCTTGACATTTCATCTTCACACAAGAGAAGAGGAAGAAGCTTTCTTCATCGGCGTCATTTATCAAATGAAAAACTAGATAATGTATGCCAGGGAACGTATTAATCCATTTACAGAAAACAACTTAAAACAAACCCACAACAAAACCAAGGAAAAGAGAAGAACCGCTTCAGCGATTGGGGCCAAATTCGAAGTCGAGCTCATCGGCCTCGTAATCGTCCAGCAGGACCATGTTCCTGTCAGGCTTCTTGCTGAGAAAGGAGGACAGGTCATCATCCAAATAAGAAGCTTCTTCCTCTGCTTCTGCTTCTGCTTGATGGTGGTTGTTGATTCTCTGGGTCTAAGGTGTGTATTGAATTTGGCATATTTTCATTTGGGTCGGTTTGCCCTTTTACTCATGCAATGAATTAGTTTTGATTTTGGTTAAGGGTTTTGATTTTCAGGGCTATTGTTGAAAAAGCTACGATTTTTTCAATTGTTTTAAGTTTAATAGGAAAAATTGAGATCGGGTTTGTGACATTTGTGATGGGTTGTGGCGTTGGGGTTGAATCTAGAAGTTTCATTGGAAATTGTCCCTTGAGTTGACTTTTGTGGATGCAGAAGATCTGATGTGCTGTGAATTTCTAAAATTTAGGAATGCTCAAGTTGATTTAAATCTCTAGTCACTCAATGATGTTCATCTCTACGATTGAATTTTTATTTAGTTTGCAAATGTTTTTCTCTTTAAAAGTTTGGCAATTTAGCTTTGCTATCTGATACCATATGGAATTAGTATTAATTATTAGGTTTCAAATCATGATCTGGACTTGTTTGTGGTTTGTGTGCCTATCTTTTGGTTTTGACCACTACATAATTTTGGGATTAGGGTTCATCAATTGGAAACTTATTTGATCTAATTTCAAAAACTTGTAATGTCAGCAGCCAATTAGGACTGCCAAGTGTGTGTGCTGAGATGACACTTAACACTTAACAGGCTACATCAGTTTTCCTTTACGGCGTCAGCTAAGGAATAGGCGAAAGGACTTAACGTGATTAACTAAAAATCTTTTAGGGAGGAATTTGGTTAAAAGAATCTTTCGGATACCAATTTGAAGAATGAGTGACCTTTCAGTAACGATTTTGACCATTTACTCAATCAATATCATAAGTTTACAGTGATGCTATTTTAAGTTTGATGAATGTTAAAACTTAGAACCAAAGTCAAATTGAATAAGGCAGGAGTATAAAATACATCAGATTTCAGAACCGTGTGAAATTGGCATTTAATATTATCAAATTTTTAGTCAACAATGGTTTTATACAAGGTAAGAGGAGCAAATATTGGCTGTATAACCATACATATATACGATGATCAACACTATTAGTCCAAAATAGTCAAGATTTACTTCTCTCAAACTTAAAATTAACGGATCCTCTCCTTATATATGTGTGTGCGTGTGTGAAAGCAAAGCATCTTAATTTTGTAAAAGAGTTCAAGTCATTACCTTCAGCAACAATGGGTTCATGCTGAGGAGGTTCTTGCATCCAGTTTCCATCAGAATCTTTCATGTGTCTTCTGTCGGATGCAAAACATCGAAGGAATATCGGAGCATGCACAACACGAAATAACCTGATTTCAAAAGAAACCAAACTCTAATGCTTTAGTGTAAAATATAACCAATCAAAATTCCATGAGTTATTTTGAAATCCTGAAAGGACAAGGCCAACATAATAAAATGCCATGAACAAATAAATTTTGAAACCAAAATATTGAATAGGTGGCATATGCTTGATTAGAACATGTTCTTAAACATACCTTGAACGTATTTAATAGCATGAAAAATGGTTGTTATGACCATGCATACTACTGTAAACCTTTTCATAGTAAGAGGTTGATTAGTCAACCAAGAATGAGCATTTATCAAACAAAAGATTATTTAAACAGTGCAGTCTTTGATGCAATCATGATTGCAGATGCTGTAATTGTGAGTTCAATTATGGTTGTCATGACACACATTCTGATTATTGCAGTGTAGAATATTTCGAGTTTATAACTTGAGATAGATCCTGTTGTGGATCAAATGCCATCCATTAGATACTCGACAATTGGGGACCGATATAGTTCCATTGGGGGGGTGTAAAAAAGAAGGAAGCTAGTGTGGCATAAGTACCTATTAAAATCAGAAAATAGCTTGAAAGATGGCCGAATTGTTTCAGATATATATGAAGGTAGAGGGGAAGGAAAAGGAAGACTTGAATCTAAATCCCAAACTTGAGGAGGGCCACCTCCTTGATTTATCTGTAATGACAATTACGAGAAAAGTATATCAATGATCTGTGCAATAACCATCTAAATATACAATAAACTGATTTTAAAATTCCGTAAACCAGTTGCCTCAACTCATTGGAAGGAATACATATTTCGTGATACCTGAATGCAAATTACATGATAATCCCAGAGAATAACGCCATCTGCTCTGTGGCTAGCCTTCTGATTCCAGAGTGGGATCTATAGAAGGAGAGACATTAACAGGTGTTAATTATTATCATTTTGGAACAAAAATGATAAATAACTCTTCAATCTTATGTAGCACAGACAATGATAGACGGTGGACAATGAACACAAGACACGTAAAAATTTACTAAAAAATACTCGTTATTCATAATTTCAAAAATTCTCTCCTTAATTTCCTTGTTCATAATAAAAAAAATACTTAAGGTATAATAAAACATATCAAAATTTCTTGCTTTCTTCATATTTCAAATTTTAAATGATTTTCACTTTGTTGTATCCATTCTTGACCAAGACATTAAGAGTCTTTTTTTTTTTTTAATTGTACAAGTGCAGACACTTGTTAGAATGTTAGCATCTCCTGTAAGGTACAACGCATACACATATCAGACATGTAAGAATGGTAATGTGCCTGTGCCTTATTGCTACAATTCAAGTGCTTATAAATTGCAGTGCAACAAAAGAAAGGGTTGCAGAGACTTAAACATGTAATCAATACTCTGTCCACATACCATTATTAAAGCATGAGGAATTGAGGATACTGTGTGTCCACTTGTGCTTTTGTGTGTGTGTTTTGTGTGATGAAAGCTTAATAATGGTTATGTTCCAATACTTTGGTCATGTTGAACCTGCTAATAGTGCAGAATCAAAGAATTATTTCCTTTCACAGAAGCATTATTTCCTCCACATATTCACGGGTGCAAGGTGAATCACCTTGAACAAGAAAACTAGCAAGCAAATTACAAATCTCCCCTAAGACTAAGAATAAATAATAATGTATATGAAATGGCACATGCCTGCTTCTTTTCATTGGAAATGAAAACAACAAAAATATCAGATCCTTCAGCATTGGCTATCCCATCAGTGCACAACTTCTTGCAAAGCAAATATACATTCTCCTCACTGCAAATAAATCACAGGAAGAAAAAAAATAATCATCATAAGTAGATAGCAGAGCTGGAATATCAGCTTTAGAATGAAGATGAGACTCAATATGGTAGTCAACAATGAACATGCATATAGTTAGGGTCTTGTTAGATGTATGAAGAATGCAACATCATCGCTATTTTTTTTATTGATCCCTACCAATGGAGAATAGGAAATCAAATCAACGC
Source organism: Arachis ipaensis (assembly GCF_059453495.1). Classification (NCBI taxonomy): domain Eukaryota; kingdom Viridiplantae; phylum Streptophyta; class Magnoliopsida; order Fabales; family Fabaceae; genus Arachis; species Arachis ipaensis. Next base: position 90,162,407 of record NC_142437.1, on the reverse strand, counting down.
TAGTCAAGAGTGAAGATGTTGATAAATAGTAAATTAGTAACTGAAGTTAAGAACATAGTACAAACATAGAATTCATCACACACAAAATGTTAGTTGACGTCTACACCCATTCCGCTTAATTGTGCAAAAAATAATTAAAAAATTAAATAGAGGCTAAACATGATAAAGGAAAAGGGGGTCCTGTAAAGATTCTCCATGGAAAAGAAAACACAGAACCAAAACCCAAAACCCTAGAGAGAGAGGAGTTGAACCGGGGGCTTACCAATAAAAAGGGGTATGGTGGAAGTGAGAAACATCCGAAATTAGTTGCTCCATAGTTGATGTTGTTGCTCCTTGATCAGCACCCTTCCAATCCAACACCATAGATCCGTGCTGTGTGTGTGTCTGTTCTTTGTTTCTAGAGCAAAAGTGGTCATGAATAAATTACACTTCAAATTCGTTATACTATTGGAAAAAAACCCATTTATACCCTTGAACTTTGCGAAGTAGATAAAAATACTCATCAAACAACACACTAACCTTATCTCTATAAAAAATAGGTTTTATGTGAGAAAAGTATATAAATTCTATTTTTTTTATTTTTTAATAAAATTTTAAATTATTCTAACTCTTTATTTTGAGTAAAATATCAACTCGATCCTGTCTATTTTTTTTAATGACATCGCAACTCTTAACCAAAAACGTAATCTATTTTGGTCTCTGACTCTGTGTTTCATCTACCAACGCGATCCTTCTATCACTTTCACGGCGAAAACTCGACGAAAATTACTGACGTGTGTAGGCGAGTGGATGATATGGATGGCTTGGGTGGTTACGTGGAAGATGGAAGCCCACGTGGCTAGGTGAAATGGACAGGGTCCTTTCTGTCCTCGTCCACAACACAAAAATGCCATCGTTTTGAGGTTTCCAGGCGTCGTTTGGTTTCGCGCCTTATATGTTATCCCCTAAAGACCCCTTGATCCTCTAACACAATTACATTCTAAACCCTAGCAGACAACTCTCTTCTCCATCAAGGCAGGAGTGAGTGGTGAAAAGCTTGGTGACAAGGTTGCTGACGAAGCTTCTGACGGAGACGTAGACGGTTGTTGGACGGCGCTGTTGACGGAAGTTAAACGGTTCGGCACACAGCACTGATTGCTGAGGTTGGTGTCGCTACTGTCCCTTTCATTGTTTTGCTTGTGTGTGGTCCTCATTCTACAATTGTTATTTGCATTCAGCCATGGTGGGGTAGAGAGAGGTTAAAATATTGTTTCTTTTACTATATCCTAGAAGTTTTATGTATTTAAATAAGATGAAAGTATAGAGATGTGTTAAAAAATTATTGAAAGTTGGAACAGATTATTAGGATTGGCTGTTTAAATTGATGTAAGATTGAAGAAACTGCATTAGTCCAGTTAACAGTGAAGAATACTGAACCCCAACTGATTCACCACAGCCACTACCTCCACCAATTAAGAAAGCTGCTCATCATCCAAAAATGAAGAGAAAAGGCAATTCTATGGAGACGAAAATGCATTCCCATAAGGCCAAGAAGACATTCGAGGTGACTTGTAACAAGTGTGGCCAAACGGTTCATTACTACAAAACATGCTCCAATCCACCCAAAGATCCTAATTGGAAGCCTATGACCAAGAAGAAAATGAGGGCTTTGAAGAAGTCTACTCCAGCAATGGACTCTGCTAGCACCACATAGGTATGGCTTCTTTAGGATTTGATTTGTCATATAACAAAATGGTTAAGGATTTAAGTGTCACATGATAGGTTGGTCAGGGTTTTAATTGTCATTGTAAAATTTGATGAAGCATTTAATTGTCATCTCTGTATAATGACCCACACAGAACCAGTTTGGTGAGGGAAACAATCTGAATGCTAGTGTTGAAGGAACTTCTCTGGATCCTGTGGTAAGTAGTTTGTAGGGTTACTTAGTTTAAATGTGTTCATCATGAGTTTTATTGTTGACTATAGATTGAGATGTATATTATTTATGAATGTAGACAAAGGCAAAAAAAAAACAAAAAAAGAAGTTATCTAAATCAACACCAAAAGAAGGTACAACAGTGAGACAAGGAGATGAAATTCCTCTTTCACAGTCTGCTCCCCAACCAGAGGTTGTAAGTGACATAATTCACAATTGTATTATAAATAGCAATATCTTAATCTTATTTTTTGTTTCACATAATGCAATACTGTTGGTCTACATGGAGCATCTGAGACCCCCAACTTGAATAATCCACCTACACAAAGGATGAAGCAACTAATTGTTAGGCCACCAATTTCCTCCACCTGTGTTCAAGCTTCTATGGTGAATCAGAGTCCTCTAATCATTGGACCTCACTTTAGGCCTCCCACTCCTATCAGCACACAACATGGACTTAGTGCCGAGACAATGGCCGCAACAACTTTCGGGAATGCATCAAGACTATTCAAGTTCATTCTCACTCCTGGATTTAGGCCTCCTAGGAAGAACTAGAAGTGTAGTCCTAGGTTTATATTCCAACAAGTAGATGCTGTCTTTTTTATAAACTAGTTTACATACAGCCACAACAAACAGTCTTTTGCTTTCTGTTTTGATAGCCTATGTGAATTAAGGATCTATAATACTCTATTTATCTTTGTGTTGCTGATGTTGGTATAGTTCTATATGTTTCCCACTTTTGGAGTCACTTTGTGCACAAGATATTGACATTTGGTTACTGTATGAAGTTGTTAATGTTACATATTATTGTTAGTTATTACTGGATTGCTTTTCATGGAATGAAAGAATTTGAGTGTAACACATTCTATTTTTTGACACAGTCTATCTTTTCCAAATAACCAACACAATTATTCGATTTAATAAATTCGGATTTACACTATTAAGTGATACAACTATTTCAGCAACTGGCACTTCCAAAACAAAAAAACATCATAGACTTACTATCTGCTATCCAGTTTAACGGAGATAATTTGCAAATACAACTCCAAATACAAACACAACAGCCATCAATGGATAACTAAAACCCCTATTACACTTAACGTGCCTAGAATTTTTCATCTGCAACTCTAACCCAGAACTCTGTCCTCTAGCTTAGTCACTTTCTCTTCCATCGAAACAGCTGCATCCAACAAATGATTTTGCTTTGGATTCCGACCATAAAGACTGTCATCATTTATTTGCTCCTTTTCAAATAGTGAAATATATTCATCCAGCCATAGAAAATATTTGCAATGATATTCTGCAGTCTACACAGTAAAAAAAGGAAAAACTAGAATTGCAATGAAAAGATGTTTGCTATAGATCTTGGCAGGAATATGAATATAACTAATTATTTCATACCTTAAAATTTGGGCATCCAAAGAATAGCCTATTAGGGTTCGAATGTATTGATGACATGAATAGAATTGCATGAATCCCACAATTGCATTTTGGGACAATGAATCTTTTCTTCTTCCTCGCTCCAGCACTGCCAACGGAGCTCACAGAAATACTCCTACCCTCATTGTTCAACACATCTCTTCCACTCCCACGATCTCTACTATTGCTCATGGTGGTATCGGTTCCATACACGAAACAGGGGAGATAGACGACCAGACTCGTCTAATAAAGACGTCTGGAAACCTCAAAACGATAGCGTTTTTGTGTTGTGGACGAGGACAAAAAGGACCTTGTCCATTTCACCTAGCCACATGGGCATTCATCATCCACATAACCACCCAAGCCATCCATGTCATCCACTCGCCTACACACGTCAGCAATTTCCGTCGAGTTTTCGCCATGAAAGTGACAGAAGGACCACGTTGGCAGACGGAGCACAGGGTCAGGGACAGAAATGGATCGCATTTTTGGTTAAGGATCGCGTTGTCATTCGGAAAAATGGACAAGGACCGAGTTGGTACTTTACTCCTTTATTTTCAATTTCAATTCTACTATTATTTCTTTTTTTCTAAATTCAAAACTTTTTCAATCTTCTATTACCACATAAATCAACTATTTAAATCACCTTTCATATATCATAAATACCATGCAAAACTCTTCTTCATAACCTTTAACACAATGTGAGGAGTCTTATTGGGACGAAAGGCGAAACTCTTACTTGAAAACTAAACCTCATAAATTGTCTTGAAAAAAGGTCAGTTGTGTGGCAGTTCATATGGCTTTGATTTTCCTCTTCAATAGGGATTCTAGTCGGTGGAGTCTTTAGGGGTCTTGATGAAGAACTTAAGATGTTGAATCCATCGGAATCGGCGGTTAAGGACAACATTACAAGGGGAGAGGAGGTCGTTGAGCGCAGCAAAGCAAAAAAGGTAGGAGCCGGTGTCATCGGCGACGACCTTCTAGTAGGCGAAGAACCAGAGATCGAGGCAGCGGAGGGAAGCGGAGAGGTTGGTGACGGTGGCGTTAGGGTGGCAGAAGCTGTCGACCCAGGAGATTGAGAGAAATGCGATTGGGTTATCCTTGAAAAGGGAGGTGGTGGGATCTAGTGGATGCTGGTTGTAACTTGTAACGACCCAATTTTCAGTATGGCATACTCATATCGAAACATCGAGTGTTACCAACTTAAAACTACACCGACATTATTATTAATAATATCAAACCTGTAAAGGGGTTAACGGAACTTGATTTTTATGAAAAACCTTCCTTAAAGAAAATAAAATTACAACCAAAACAATAAACAGATACATACACAAACAGGATATATATATATATAGCACTTAAAAGATGAAAAGTTAGTCACTCTCTCACAGCTACGAATATATATATACAACTCAAAATATCTCCGAGGTCTGTCCCATATAAGAAGCCCCTAATCTGACATCTAGACTAGCATAGTCTTCTAACCTGATCTCTTGAAAAACAAAAGTGAGAGTCTAAGAAAAAAGAAACACTAAACCAGAGAATTGCCAAAAGAAGATGTTGATGTCGCTACCTAATTGCTATCAGAAGTTAAGTCTATGATTTCTATATCCATCTCAAGATCCTCATCATCCTCAGAAGTCAGATCCACAGTCTCTATCTCCTTGATGTCCTCGTCGTCAGAAATAACGATGACCTCTGATGTACTTTGGAGACTACCATCACTGTTGTCACCTACGAAAACTGTACCATTAGGAGAAATCTGCTCAACTGCTAAGGGCTGACCAGAAGCTGCGGCGAAAGTTTCAATAGGCTCTATGGTGAAAGGGTCAAAGGAGCGAGTAGAAAGAGACTCTATCGACATATCCAAACCTACCGGAGGAGATTCAGGAATGTAGTCATCGACGACAGGGCCAGGCTTAGGCACCACCTAACCATCCTGCTGTGCTGGAACTAAGGATGTCAATGGGGAGGGGATGCCTCCCTGCTCCCCGTCCCCGCCTCCAGATTTTGTCTCCGTCCCCGCCCCAATTCCCGCCATGGGGGATAATTGCCCCCATCCCCATTCCCCGTAGGCCCCATTACCCGTCTCCTTATATTGAACATTTATATGAAAATTATAGTGAAAATTTTTTAAAAATAAAAAAATCACAAAACATTATTACAACACACAAACATATCTTATTCAAGATTACAACTTACAAGTCTAGAAATACAAAATAACAAATCATAGTCCATAAAATAAAATGTTAAAATACAACTTTCATTCTAAAAAAAAACATAAATAACGTCTTCAACATCAAATATATGTTTTTTCATTGTCAGAATACAACTTCCAATAAACAATTTCATGTTCTCTGTTAAAATACAACACAAACATGAATATATTACCATACATTATAAACAAAAGTACCATATATTAAATAAAAGTTATCAAGCACAAGATGAATCTTGGCATTATTTGTACTATAATTTTTTTTGAATTTGCTTTAATTGCTTGACCATTATCATCTTATGTTGGTTCTGTCTCATTATTATTTTCAATAGGAGTTGAGATAACTATCCATCCTATACATAAACAACAAGATTTAATACAAAAACACTAAATTAGATTCTAGTTCAACTTCAGATATGTCCCCGAGACGCGGGGATCCCTGTGGGGACTGCCTCGAACGGGGTCCGATTGTGAGAAATTTTCACTGCGGGGATGGGGATGGGGGACAAAATTCTCCCGAAGCAGGCGTGGGGACCCGAGCGGGGATCCCCGCCCCGTCCCCGCTATTCCTTAAAATTTATGAATTTCCTGAGTTATCCTTAATAGTTTATTTCTCATATATGTTTTTTAGTCATTTCTCACACACATATATATAGAAACCCAAAACTCCTAATCTTTATTTGCATAACCCTTCCTCAATTCAGATATCCCTAACGTTGTCCATACTCTATCCAACCTCTCTGCAGCCACCCCCTCGCCACCCTTCTCACCGCATCGTCACACCTCACCGTGCCATCACCCTTACAGCGTCGTAATTTCTATTTGTGGCATTCCTTTTCGTAACTCTGCCGTCGTGTCCATTCTTCTCTCTGTTGCTGCATCTTCCACCTCGTCCACTGCTTTATCCTTTGACTCGTTGTTGCGTCCTTGCATCATTTTGAAAGAAGTCACCATCGTGTCATTTAGACTTTTTGTATGAAATCTTGTAGTTTTTGTATAAGATAGATACTTGCAGTTCTATTAATAATTAGTTAGAACTATTTTATAGATGGAGAATGGGGTCCCTGCGGGGAATGGGGCCCCGTGGGGAATGGGGATGGGGAGCAATATTTCCCCACGGCGGGGAATGGGGACGGAAATGGGAAGCAAATCTGAGGGTGGGGATGGGGAGCAGGGAGGCATCCCCCGCCCCGCCCCCGCCCTGCCCCATTGACATCCCTAAGTGTGGGGGGCTTCGGCTATCATCCCTATCGTCAAAGACAAAACCGTGAGGCCTGTGTGCCAAAGCGGACAATATCGTGCTAGCGGGTGGTCTGGGCTGTTACAGATGGTATCAGAGCCGGAGCCCAGATCGATGTGCCAGCGAGGGCGCTGGGCTCCCTTAGGGGGTGGATTGTAAGGTCTCACATCGATTGGGGAGGGGAACGAAGCATGCCTTATAAGGGTGTGGATACCTCTCTCTAGCATGACGCATTTTGACGAGTGAGTGTGGGGGGCTTCGGCTATCATCCCTATCGTCAAAGGCAAAACCGTGAGACCTGTGTGTCAAAGCGGACAATATCGTGCTAGCGGGTGGTCTAGGCTGTTACAAGATACAAAGAAAAAATTCAAAAAAAAAAAGATTAAATCAAATACAAAAGAATATATAATAAATAAGCAAAAATGGAAAAAAATAGAGAAGGATAAAAAATCACTAATTAATGATAAACAATAAAAAAAGCAAAGTAGAGCCTCTTCTAATTAATGATAAACCACACACTACACGGTCATATGAATTTTTTGTATTGAACAGGAGGAATGGCATGAACACAGCATGGCAGAAAGGGAGATATGATAAAAAAAAATTGGAAATACAATCATATATCTATAAACAGAATAGCCAACAAAATCAAAAGTTCAGAACCACGTTCGTTAACAAAAATAACAGCCACCAACATCAAAAAATAAATCAAAATCAAATTCATGGAAAAAATAGAATTTTAAAATATGAAAAATTACATTATCAGAAACTAATTATTAATTAGCATGAAATCAAATTAATTAAGTAAAATGCCAAAATCCAAGCAGAAAAGAGAGAGCAGTGAATCTTACCAGGAACAGGGGAGAAATGGCCGGAGAGATAAGAGACTCCGGTGAAGAGAAAAGCAGATATACGGAGTAGCAATGTAGGACGACGACGACACAGGAGTTGAACAGACTCAACAGAGCAGCGACGTTGGCAAAGGAAAAGGAGAGAAGATAAAGTCGCAGTAGAGGGGAAACGGCACGGTGCGGTGATGGCGTCGTGCAGGACAAAGAAAAGTGTCGAGAGAGAGAACGCCACAGTGGCCGGCGATGGCTCGGTGAGTGAGACGGTGAGGTGAAACAAACAGTAGCGAGGGAGGTGTTCAGAGGTGGCTAGCTGAGTGCAGAGAGGATGGAGAGAACACAGAAAGGGGGTTCGCGAAGAGAGGGTGAGGGTGACTGGGTGAGCGGCGCTAGTGAGTGCGAGAAGGGATTAGAGTTTTCAACTTTTCAATATATATATATATATATATATATATAGGTGAAATGACGAAAAAACTAAAGTAAAAAACAAACTACTAAGGGTGTTAAGTATTTTAATATATTCGGGGACTGCAAAAAATGCAGGGACAGATATCCCTGCTTGGGTCTCACACCTGCTTTGGGGAGATTTTGTTCCCTATTCCTGTCTCCGCAGGAAAACCCGCCGTCGAAGCCCCATTCGGGGCAGTCCCCGCGGGAATCCCTGCCTCCTCGGGATTTTTGACACCCCTAACTGGAAAAGGACTTCCATGCACCTGATCAAAAGGATGATGAACAGAATTGGGATGTAACTAAGATAGCAAAAAAGTATATAGTGCATCAGGATCAAAGAGAGGTAAATCTAGTGAGTGCTGAAAGGGAAGATCTCTAACTACGTACTTACGGACTCGAGGCTCCGTGGCTACCACATAAAAGCTGTGAAGGACAGGATCCTCGTACACATAAGGCTGCTCAAGCTCATAGAAAATGATACTTGATCTCCATATGAAGGGGGTAGGAAGACAGGGGTAAGAATTGGCGAGTTCTTAATAGGGTCAGGGTGAAATAAGTTAATTTGCTTTTTATATAATGGCCGTGTGTCCCAGATCAATCAAACCATAATAAAAGAACATAGAGCAAACAACAAACAAAAGCAAACAGCAACATAACATACAACTATAAGAACCAATTCAACACACGCAAGTGATATGCGTAACCAAGTATGATGCATGTCTAGCCCTAGTGCAGGTATTGATACCATCCATCAGTTTTTGACCCGTGCCCAACATTACATCCTTACGAATGTTGTCTTTCGTTGCCATCGCTTTCGGATATAGTGCCCAGTACACTCTTGGATGTTTAGTCATCGTGTGTGAATACTTTGAGATTTGTTTCTTCTGTTTACCTATCTTTGAACTCTTGTTCCTTATATCGGGCTTCTAGTCTTATTACTTCTTTATATATACATTATTGTATGAGCTTTAGAACTGCCATGGTACTTTGTCGCCCATTGCTTTATAGCCATACGTAAGCTTAGGGTGATAGGGTGTTACACAATAGACACCACAGGTACATAATTGGGTCTCAGCCATTGATGCTCAGAGCTTTGCAACTTGGTTTTTTTTTTATCTTTTTCATCATTATTTTTCTTTTTCTTACTCTTTCTTATTCTCTCTTGTTCTTGTTTTTCTTGTCAATTCTTTTGATTCAAGGATCAACCTCTTGCTTATTTTTGGAGGTTTCATAACACTTCTCTAAGTTCCTATTCCTTAAAAATCAACATTCCTCTTGTTCAAAGAAATTCATACATCATTCTCTTAATGCAATCACAATCACAAGTATATATACCACCACATACAATGTAACAAGATAATTGTAAAATAAACTCAACTTCTAGCATAAAACACTACTTTTTGCTCTTTTCTTTTGAAAACCTTTTTTTAGGACATTACATGAGGCATCTTTGAAAATAAACATGAAAACTAAAAACAGACTAAAAACTAAAGAAAACAGAAAACTAGGAGTCATGCACTAAATAGTGAATACCAGAAAACCGAAAGTAAGAAAATAACATAAGCAATATGGAAAGGGAAATAGAAATGAAAGGGAACTCAACTACCTCAGTCATCATGGTGGCCATATCCCTCCCCAGGCTGTGCTCCACACAATCCTCTCAGTCGCCCTATATCTTGTCTGACTTGAAGAAGTTCATGGCGCTGACTTTTTTGCTCTGCTACAATATGATAGAGGAGGATGTCGTGGCTATCTTGGTTACTCTCATATGCTCGAGGGAGGAGGTCAACTGCTGCCAATACTCCTAAGGTAGAAAGTAGTGCCCTTGAGGCATGAGAGGTAGAAAGTGTGCAATTCTATTTATTTCAGGTAGTATTCGGATGGATTTGATGGAGTTTCTATAGAAAAAGAGAAGAAAGTGAATGATGATGTCAACTCTGACCTCCCTGCACTGTAATAGGAATAACTCGAGCTAAGAGGTCCAATTGATGTGATTTCAGTGGCATTAGAAAGATAACTTCCAGAGCTTTCCAATGATTTATAATAGTACACACTACACACTTCTTCTCCAGCAATTCGGCCTTGGTGGTGCCTAACTTGGAATTTTCCAAGTTAGGCGCCAAAGGAGACTCCAGACGCCAAAACCATGCTGCAAGGGTGGCGCCTAACTTGGCTTTTCCAAGGTAGGCACCAAGACATAATCAAAGCATCCAAACCATGCTGCAAGGATGGCACCTACTTGGGATTTCCCAAGTTAGGCGCCAGTTCAATGATTTACAAGTGGTCCTACGTCTATCAAGGAATGCTGCGAAGATCTTCATCAATTTTGGATTAAACTTTAATTTAATTATAAATAGGAAAAGATATTATTTATTTTTAGAAAATATATTTTACATTAATTAGGATTAGGTATAAAGGGAAAAGAATCAGCCCTTGGGGCTCTTCTCTTCTCTCATACCTCATTCCGCACTTGACAGTTTTTTAGAATCCTTGTTTTCTCTTTGAACCATGAGCAACTAAATCTCCACTGTTAAGGTTTGGAGCTCTGTTTATTCTATGGATAAAAACTATGACTGTTCTATTTTAATTCATGTATTGATTTCAATTTCAAGAATTGTTTTCGTTCTTTATCTTATGAATCTGGGTGGAACGAAAGTATGACCCTTGTTCTAATTGAGTTCTTGTAAAACTTGGAAAAACTCTTTGCTTGAACAACAGCTTGAAAACAATTTCTCCTAAATTTCTAATTATTTGGACTTAACGGGATATGTGACATATAATCCTCTTATATTTGGATAATTAGGATTTCTGTGGCATATAAACTAGAATTAAACTTAACCCTCTAATTGGAATCAAATGACCAAGGAATTGGCGGTTGATGAAGGTTAGAGGAGACTAAAAAGGTCTAAGGAATTAGGATTTAGTCACATATAGTTTGCCATGAATTGAATCTTGCATGATTAAAATAATTAGTAAGAAAAGTTAATTCAAAAAATAAATATCTCTGAAACCTTAATTGTTTTCTCCCATATTATTCACACATATTTACTGCTTGTTTTCTGATATTCTGAATTTACTGTTTATGCTTTTGAACTCTCAAAATACCATTTTCTGTTTGTCTAACTAAGTAAATCACGCAATCATTGTTGCTTAGTCCATCAATCCTCGTGGGATCGACCCTCATTCACTTGAGGTACTACTTGGTATGACCCGGTGCACTTACCGGTTAGTTTGTGTGATATAAATTCCACACAAAGTTTTTGGCGTCGTTACCGGGGATTGTGATTGACAACTATTAGTTGTTTGATTGCTTAGATTAGGAATTTTAGTTTTAATTTTATTTATTTTTGCTCCTTAATTTTTGAAATCAACTGCTATTAATTTTTTCTTAATTTCTGAAATTAAATTTGGTGTTACCTAGTTACTTTTTTTTATTTGCTTATTCATTTTTTTTATAAAATTCGAAATTCCTAGGTTAATCTTATTTATAACTTTTTTTAATTTCCTTTTCTTTAATTGTTTAGTGTTTTATTTTATCTCTTTACATATGTTACCTCAGTGGGAATTCTCTACACTCTGAAGTAGAGAATCCCACTTTTCTTGTTTTCTGTTTGTTTATGAGCAGGAACAGAGACAAGGAACCTCTTGTAGATGTTGATCCTGAACTTGAAAGGACTTTGAGGTGACGCTTGGAACAAGCTAGACTTTACAAGGCTAGTGAAAATCTAAGTGAGACTTTTGAAAGGGAAGCTGCAGAGTCCAATATGAATCATAATCGTGATGTTAATGCCAATGTGGCAAATCTGAATGAGAATAAACAACCAAGAAGAGTACTTGGCTCATACACTGCCCCCAATCCAGATCTCTATGGGAACAGTATTGTGGTGCCTCCTATAGCTGCAAACAACTTTAAGTTAAAGCTTCAGTTAGTCACTCTGGTACAGCAGAATTGTCAGTATCATAGATTCCCGTAGGAAGATTCAAACCAATTTATTTCTAATTTCTTACAGATTTGTGATACTATGAAAATGAATGGAGTGAATCCTGAGATTTACAAGATCATGCTCTTTCCATTTGCCGTGAGAGATAGAGCAAAGTTGTGGCTAGATTCTCAGCCCAAGGAGAGCCTGGACACTTGGGATAAGGTAATCACTGGGTTTTTGTCTAAATTCTTTCCACCACAGAAGCTGACTAAGCTACGGGTGGAAGTTCAGACCTTCAGACAGAGAGATGGTGGGACCCTCTATGAAGCCTGGGAGTGGTACAAGCTACTGACCAGGCAATGCCCCCTGATATGTTTTCTAAATGGACTCAATTGGAGATCTTTTACGAGGGCTTATGTGAAATGTCCAAAATGTGTTTAGATAATTCTGCAGGTGGTTCATTGCACATGAAAAAGATGCCTGAAGAGACTACTGAGCTTATTGAATTGGTTGCTAACAACCAATATCTCTACTCATCTAACAGGAATCCTGTGAACTCTGGGACTCCTCAGAAGAAAGACGTTTTAGAAGTAGAGACCTTGGATGCTATTTTTGCTCAGAACAAGACTATGTTTCAACAGATTAATATGCTTACTCAACACTTGAGTGGAATGCAGGTTTCAGCTGTTAATGCTCAGAATGCCCCTCAAGAGGCTCCTTATGACATGACTGGTAACTTCATGCAAGGTGAGAATTATGATTATACTCAATTTCCTTCTAAACAGGTCAACTACATGGGGAATGCTCCTAGAAAACCCCAATAATGATCCATACTATAAGATCTTTAATCAGGGATGGAGAAATCACCCAAATTTTGGATGAAGAGAGCAACCTCAGAGGCCACAGAATTTTAACAATAATTCTCATGGCAGTTTTCAACAGAATAATTATAATAACCACCAGTTTCAATTTTTTCAACAACAACCACATCAGCAAGCAAATTCTTAATCACAGAAGAACACTGATTTGGAAGCACTAATGGCGAGTGTTATACAGAAAACCAGAGCATCAATCAAGAACTTAGAGATTCAAATGGGTCAATTAGCCATAAAAGTTAATAAAATTGATCAGAGGACTACTAATAGCCTTCCTGGTAACACAATTCCAAATCCAAGAGAGGAGTGCAAGGCTATCACCTTGATAAGTGGACAAGTGGCAAGTACAGAAGTACAAGTTACAGAGGAGCCAGTTGAAAAAGAATCCCAGAGCAGACTGAAGATACAGTAGTACACACCCCTCCTACGCATGCAGACAACCCCTTCCCAGTCTCTCTTGACACTTATCCCACATTGCCTAAAGCTCCTGAGTACAAGCCTAAGATGTCATATCCTCAGAGACTTCAAAAGGAGACCAAGGACAAGCAGTTTTCAAAATTATTGGCAGTTTTCAGAAAGTTACAAATCAATATTTCTTTTGCTGAGGTTTTGGAGAAAATGTCTTTCTATGTTAAATTCATGAAAGAGTTGTTATCAAAGAAGAAGCCTTTAAAAGAAGATGAGACAATAGTCTTGACTAAGGAATGTAGTGCCATAATTCAGAATAACTTGCCAAGGAAGATGCCAGATCCAGGGAGCTTTCAAATTCCATGTACCATTGGGAGCACAACCTTTGAGAAAGCGCTATGTGATCTGGGAGTAAGCATCAATTTAATGCTCTTGTCTGTGATAAAGAAGTTACAAACCCAAGAGGCACAACCCACAAGGATAGCATTACAAATGGTAGACAAATCTCTAAAGCCTACATATGGATTAGTGGAGAATATCTTGGTCAAAGTGGGTAAGTTCTTCCTCCCAGAAGATTTTGTGATTCTTGACATGGGGGAGGATGAGAATGCCTCTATAATCCTAGGAAGACCTTTCCTAGCCATTGGGAGAGCTCTAATTGATGTAGAAGTGGGTGAATTAGTGCTCAAAGTGCATGATGAGCAACTGATCTTTCATGTCTTCAAAGATATGCATTCAGCAGGTGAAGAAGAGAGGTGCATGCAGACTGAGCTTATTAATCCAAACCTTCAAGAACCCCCTGATGATGCACAACAGAATCTGCAGCTCAAACGTCCTTTGGTGACAATCAACAAAATTTTCCCTGACATCAAACCTAAGTTTGGTGTCAGGAATGCATCATCCACCAAGGAGGAGGTTCTCAAAAAGAAGAAAGTACCCAGGGGATGGAGAAATAAAAAGATTTCCACTGAAGACTTCTCCCCAAGAATGAAGGTGGTATTCACTACATGCCCAATCCTGCCTCATACAGTAAACAGTATCCTATCTCTTGAGCATATAGAGTTGATCCCTGAGAACACAGGAAAGAAGTTCACAGTGAGGGGTGAAGAGTTGAGCCCCTATGATCCTCCTCCTTAGAGGCGCTGACCGTCAAGCCAGTGATGGTAAAGAAGCGCTTGTCGGGAGGCAACCTGATATTTTCGTATCCATAAGTTTGATTTTTACTATGATTTATTTATTTATTTTTGTTTGAGTTTCTACTATTTTTCTTTTTTTTATGTGTATTTTGATTATGAAGAGTGATTAGAACAGAAACAGGTGCATTAAGACAGAGTTTCGGACACCCTGAAAGAGTTTGCTGCGGACAGAGTGGCGCCTAACTTCACTTTCTAAAGTTAGGCGCCACATACAGACTAATTTTAAAGGTTGCTTTCGGGAGGGGTGGCGCCTAACTTCATTTCTTGAAGTTAGGCGCCAACCATGCGTGCACTTTGGTGATTGTTCCTTGGAGGGGTGGCGCCTAACTTCACCGTGAAGTTAGGCGCCAGTCATGCGTGCCCAGTGAAGTTCAATATGGAAGGCCTGGCGCCTAACTCCACTATTCTCAAGATAAGCACCAGGTGTGAATCAAAGGCAAAGTTAGGCGCAGAGATGCCTGATTCATTCCCATATATATATATATATATATAAGGCAAATCACATACACCCGTGACCCCCTCCCAGTCCCTATATAAATAAAATAAATAAACAAATAAATAAATAACTATATCCATATAAAAAAATAATTTAATTAATTTTAACCTCTCTTGTCCTTTTCTTATTTTCTCCTTCTTTTGTAATAATTTTTGTCTTTACCCTTTCGTGCATTTTTTATGTCCCTCCCTATTTTCAGTTTTTCTTTGCTTAAGGACAAGCAAACTTTTAAGTTTGGTGTTATCGCTTCGCTTGTAACTTTTCTGTTTATTTTAACGGCACCAAAGGGAGGCAAATCATCTTCACAGAGAAGCACAGCCTGAAGAATGAGACGGCCACTAGGATAACTGAGGTGGTTGAGTTCCTTTCTTTCTATACTTTCTTCCATTCTCATTATGTTATATTCCTGTTCTTTGCTATTTTACTTGAATGTCTGCATGATCTTTAGTAATTCTGAGTCCTAGGTTCTAGTTTAATTCTATTATTTTGAAATTTTAGTTATTTATCTTTTAATTGAAGAGATGCCTCATGTACCATTCACTGAGATTAAATCTAAAAAGAAAAAGAAAATAAGTGATGTATTGCATGAGAAATTGAGTTTATATTAAAGAGTAGTCTTGTTTACTCAAATATGGTGGTATTATCTGTGATTCTGAATGCATGATACGAACAATGCATATTTGAATTTAAATCAAAAGGTTGTTGATGTATGAGGAACAAGAATTTAGAGAACTATTATGAACTCTCTGAAGTAAACAAAAGCTTAATACTTGAAGCAAAAGAAACAGCAAAAGAAAAATAAAAGCAAGGTTCAAGGCTCTAAGTATCAATGAATAGGGAGGTCAGACATGATTAAAAGCTCAAAGAGTTGTTTCTCTAGTCACATGCTTGTGGTGTAATTGTGTCAAGTAATCCTTGAGACAGAGCACTAAGAGTCGAGATCAAATACATTTAACAGAGTATGCCAAAGGCTTTGAGCACCACTGTCTGGGAGTGACTGAAAGAAAAAAAATTAGAACCTAAAGAGCATTCCCCCAGTCAAGTGCTTGTGGTGTTTTCGTGTCAAGTAAAGCTTGAGACAAAACATTTAAAGTCACGGCTAGGCTCATGGTGCAAAGCACTAAAGAAAAGAGAATGAAAGAAATTTTGCTGTGTTCAAGGATTAAACCAAGTATATAGGCCAGAGAATTCATAATATTATCCGGATTCTCATTCAAATGACAGTGACATTCCTCTGATTCAAAGGATAGTGAGATGCCAAAACTATTCAAGATTGCAGTGTATAAACCCCACTTTAAGAAGAGACAGGAGCTTAATTGAATACTCACTTCTCATGCAAATTCACATCCGGAGCCTATAGTAGTTTTGGTTGCTTGAGGACAAGCAACAGTTCAAGTTTGGTGTTGTGATGCGTGAGCATCTTTTCTATCTTTTTCTAGTGAATTTGCATTCAAATTGTTGAGTTTAATCAAGATTTAAATATCTTTTAGCCACTATTAATACTACTTTGAGTTGTGTACAATTCTCTTTATTTTAGGTAGCATTCAGATGGATTTGATGGAGTTTCTGTAGAGAAAGAGAAGAAAGTGAATGATGCTGTCAACCCTGACCTCCCTGCACTCCAATAAGAATAACTCGAGCTACAAAGATCCAATTGACGTGATTTTAGTGATATTGGAAAGCTAACTTCTAGAGCTTTCCAACGATGTATAATAGTGCACAGTTCTTCTCTAGCAATTTGGCCTTGGTGGCGCCTAACTTGGGATTTTCCAAGTTAGGTGCCAAAGGAGATTTCACATGCCAAAACCATGCTGCAAGGGTGGCGCCTAACTTGGCTTTTCCCAAGTTAGGCACCAAGACATAATCAAAGCATCCAAACCATTTCCAAGTTAGGTGCCAGTTCAATGATTTACAAGTGGTCCCACGTCCATCAAGGAATGTTGCGAAGATCTTCATCAATTTTGGATTAAACTTTAATTTAATTATAAATAGGAAAAAATAATATTTAGTTTTAGAAAATATATTTTACATTAATTAGGATTAGGTATAAAAGGAAAAAGAATCAGCCTTTCAGATTCTTCTCTTCTCTCATACCTCATTTCGCACTTGACAGTTTCTTAAAATCCTTGTTTTCTCTCTGAACTATGAGCAACTAAACCTCGACTGTTAAGGTTAGGAGCTCTGTTTATTCTATGGATTAATACTATTACTATTCTATTTTAATTCATGTAGTGATTTTAGTTTCAAGAATTGTTTTCATTCTTTATCTTATGAATCTGGGTGGAAAGGAAGTATGACCCTTATTCTAATTAAGTTTTTGTAAAACTTGGAAAAGTTCTTTGCTTGAACAACAGCTTGAAAATAATTTCTCCTAAATTTATAATTATATGGACTTAACGGGATACGTGACATATAATCCTCTTATATTTGGATAATTAGGATTTCTGTGGCATATAAACTAGAATTGAACTTAACCCTCTAATTGGAATCAAGTGACCAAGGAATTGGCGGTTGATGACGGTTAGAGGAGACTAAAAAGGTCTAAGGAATTAGGGTTTAGTCACATATAGTTTGCCATGAATTGAATCTTGCATGATTAAAATAATTGGTAAGAAAAGTTAATCCGGAAAATAAATATCTCTAAAACCTTAACTGTTTTCTCCTATATTATTCACACCAATTTACTGCTTGCTTTCTAATATTCTGAATTTACTGTTTATGCTTTTGAACTCTCAAAACACCATTTTCTATTTGTCTAACTAAGTAAATCACGTAATCATTATTGCTTAGTCCATCAATCCTCGTGGGATTGACCCTTATTCAGTTGAGGTACTACTTGGTACGACCTGATACACTTGCCGGTTAGTTTGTGGGTTATAATTTCTGCACCACTGAGCTTCTTCTCTGGCTTGTCCTCTTCTCGGAACCTTTGCATAATCTCTTTCCTATGCCATAGTCTTCTTGAAGATCGGCATCTCATTGGGAATGAGGAAGTCATTCTCCAAGTTGAGCCTTGAAGCTTCGCAAAGGCTGTGAATGAGGTGGGAGAATGCCAACTTAGCATGTGTGTTAGTATTGGAGGTGATGTGATAAAACTGTTGGGGAATGATTGCACCCACATCTACCTCATGTCCTATCATGATGCAATGAATCATGATGGCTCTATCAGAAATGCACTCAGAGTGGTTGCTTGTTGGAATGATGGAGCGTTGGATGAACTCCAACCATCCTTTAACCACTGGCTTGAGGTCACTCTACCCCAATTGATTCGGATAGCCATCCGCTCCCATTCTCCACTATGCACTGGGGAGGTAAATATCTACAAGCACTTGATCATACCTCCTGCCCCTACTTATCCTCTCACTCTAGTCATGCACATGTAAGTTCAGAGGTGGTAAGTGGAAGGCTTCCCTGATGCTCCTCGGGCTAAAATCAAGGACCTTTCCTCTCACATAGGTGCGATAGTTCTTCTCATTCACCCCACGAGCAATGTCCTTATATGTGATCAATGCATTGCCATAGAATTTCTGAACATTCAACTGGCCCACCTCAAATGCAGATTACAGAGCACTCCCCGACCTTTTCTTTCTATTTCACACTGGATCTCTGGACATTCATCCGGTTTGAGGTCAAACTTGACTTTTGGGATCACTTTCTTTTTGCTTGTGATCTCAAAAAAAATGTTCCTCATGCAACTTGCTACTGAATCAGTTTGTGTTAAAAGCGCCAGTTTGAGGTGCCTTTCCCTTTCTTTTCCATAAAGAAGATTCTCCACCCTTTGGTGCCATTGAAAAAAAATTGAAAAAGAATGACACAACAACACCAAACTTAAACGATTGCTCGTCTTCGAGCAAAAGGAAAATAGAACAAGGGAGGGAATGGAAAAAAAGTAGGGAGGGGAGTAAGAGGGATAAGGAAGAATGATAAGAATGAAGGATTGTTGGGTAAAAGAAGAAAATTGAAGAAGGGGAATAGAGGGAGAGGGAGGGATGTGTGGGTAAGGTTAGAGATAGGGAAGAAGAAGTTGTTGTGTGTGAAGTTAGGGAAAGGTTAAGGGGTTATATATAGTGGGGAAGGGTAAAAGAAAAAGGAAAAGGGAAAGAAAATGGGGAAAGTTATGAATCAAGGGGATTAAATGTGGGGTTGGTGGGAAAAGGGGCATGGGGAATGGGAGAAGATCATGAGGAAGGGGGTGTTCAGAAGAAAAAGGGAGTGGGCCCCAAAAAATTTGAATTCAAAATAGGAGGGTTTGGTGCAACATTCTCGGTGCCAAACACCAGTGATGCAGCATTTGGTGCCACCCTCCCGAAAGGAATTCACTCTTTGTCTTTCAAGTGGCACTAGACGCCAATCACTCAGCCGCGCCTAACGCCACTCATCCAGAATCCAAATGCTCCAAAATCAAACCCTTAGCATCTAGCGTCTCCTCCTAGGTTTACGTACCTCCTAGCACTAAACGCCAGATCTCGGCGTTTAGAGCTGAGACACTGGAAGCTAGTTCTCCTACGGAAAGCTCTCCAATCTGTTTCAAGCACACCTATTCCTATTGTACTCAAAATGCATGACTCAAATAAGGTGGAAAATAAGAAAAACTATGAACTATGAAAATAGAAAAAATAAAATATAATTAAAGGATACTAAAAATATTGGGTTGCCTCCTAACAAGCGCTTCTTTAACATCACTAGTTTGACGGTTCATTGTTGTTAAGGAGGGGGTTGTTCATACGGCTTCAATTCCTCCTCCCTCCCCTCCCCTCCCCTCCCCCCCCCCCCCCGACTGTGAATCTTCTCCCTGTATCTTCATGGAGTAACTCAACATTCTCAAGAGAGAGGATTCTATTCGTGGTATAAGGCAATGATGGATGGTGAGTCAACACCACTTTCAATTCTGGTGAGAAATATTTAGTGGGAATCTTCTTGTTTTTCCAACCCTTGGGCACTTTCTTCTTAGGAGTTTCCTTCTGAGTTGATGCAGCACATCCAACACCAAACTTAGGTTTGATGTCAGGAAGAATTTTATTGATTTTCACCATAGAAGGCTTGGACTGCAACTCATGTTTTGTATCATCAGGTGATTCTTGGAAGATTGGATCAGTGGACTCAATTTTCATATTCATTTGAGCAACGTGTGGCTTTGAAGATATGAAAGACCAAGTGCTCATCATGCACTCTCAATATTAATTCAACTTTTTCCAAATCAATGAGAGATCTCCCAGTGGCTAAGAATGGTCTTTCTAGAATAATGGAGAAATTTTTATCTTCCTCCATGTCAAGAGTCATAAAATCTGTTGGGAGGAAGAACTTTCCTACCTTGACCAAAACATTCTCAACCACCCCATGTTACTGTCTTACAGATTTGTCTACCAATTGAAGATCTATTCTTGTAGGTTTCACCTCTTGAATTTGTAGTTTTTTCATCACAGAAGGTGGCATCAGATTGATACTCTCCCCTAAATCACACAATCCTCTTTCAAAGGTGTTGTTTCCAATGGTACATGGGATTTGAAAACTTCCAGGATCTGGCTTCTTACTTGACAAATTCCTTTGAATGATCGTACTACACTCTATTGTTAGCACCACTGTTTGGCCTCCCTTCAAGGGTCTTTTCTCCGACAACAATTTCTTCATGAAGTTAACATACCTCGACATTTGTTCAAGAACTTCTATGAATTAAAGGTTGATGTGTAGTGTCTTGAATAGCTCCAAGAAATTAGAGTATTGTTCATCCTTGTGCTCTCCCTGAAACCTTTGAGAGTATGGAAGTGTTGATTTGTACTCAAGGACTGAAGTCTTCACCTTGAGTTGCTCAACCTTGACATGTGCAGGGTGAGAGAGAGTGTGCTCCTCAAGGTCTCTGGCTTCTTTTATAACTTCTTTAGCTTGTCTCTCATCACTAGAGAGTCGAGTATCTACCACTTTTCCATTTATCACATAGATGGCCTTACATTCCTCTCTTGGATTTGAAACTTTATCATTGGGAAAGGTATTAAGAGGCCTTTCAATAACTTGCTTACTCAACTAACCTATTTGAACCTCCAAATTTTTAATTGAAGCTCTAGTCTCCTGCATGAAACTGTTTGTAGTTTTAGAGAGTTTTGCCAGGGTTGCTTCCAATACTGACATATTCTGAGGAGTTGGGGGTGGATTGTGTCATTGAGGAGGTTGCTGTTGATGCTTGAAATTATTCTAGGGAAAGTTGTTGTTGTTGAAATTGAATTGCCTTTAGTTCTGATTACCCAATCCAAATTTTGGGTGATTTCTCCACCTCGGATTATTTGTCTTGAAAAAGGGGTCATTATTAGGTGGTCTTGAAGAATTATCCATATAATTAACCTGTTCAGCCGGAGGTTGTTCATAGCCATAACTTCCAAATTGAGACACTCCACCACTCATGTCATAAGAAGTATCTTGAGTAGCAACAAATAAAACTTACATACCCCCAAGTGTTGAGTGATGACATTAATCTACTTAGACATTAACTCTAATTAAGTTAACTAACTAAAATTAGAATAATGAAATAACCTAACCAAAACATAATTTGAAGAAGAAAGAAAAATAATTTAAAGAAACCTGGAATGCAAAACTAGGAGAGAACTAAGAAAAGGTGAAGATGCAGTGGCACTATGACGTTGTCGGAGCTAGAAGAAGCAGAAAGGTGGTCGTCGAAGGCTGGTGGGCAGCAGCAACGCGTTAATGGTGGGGGCGACGGTGGTTTAACGACGCGAGGAGAAAGGAGAAGAAGGAGAAAGGGAGATGTCGGCAGTAGGTTGACAGTGACAAAGAGGAAGCTATGATGGTGGTGGTCTCGGCGGTGACAGTGGTAGACAATGGTGAGTGAGAGAGTGGAGAAAGTGAGAGAGTGGGTGAATCTAAAACGAGGAGAAAGAAGATTCGTAATTTGAATTTACGTCCTGTTACCGTCGAAAAGATCCGACGGTAAACCGTTGCGGATCACCAAAACACAGCATTTCACTAATTAAGATTACCGTCGAAAAAATTCGACGATATATCTGACGATAAAAAACGCGCCAATTTAATTTTTTCCCTCCAAATATTATCGGCGAATTTACCGTTGAAAACTAAAATTCGCCGGTAATTACTTAACTTTATGAATTCGACGTAATTACTATCAATATATCTAACAATACTCAGCATTTCATTCGCTAAATTTTCGTGAATCAGATTTTTAGTATAAAATAGGCTTTAAATATTTTTGTGAATCAGGTTTGGACATTTAATGTTAATAAAAATAAATCAAATTAAATGATAAACATCTAATAAGATTTACGTGAATAAAGTTTTAGGAAAGTATTTTCATGCCGAATTCTCTATTTATAAATCAAATAATAGACATTTAATGTTAATAGAAAAATTTGACGATTTTTTGAATTAATTTTTTTTATTTATTCATTTAATGAAATAATGAAATAGGTATTTATTTTATTTGCAATTACATAATTGCATTATAACATGTTAATTTTTATTAATCATATATATATGAATATGTAATATAGAATTATATTTTTAGTAATTATTGAAAAATATTTATACAAAAATATAATGAGACAATCTACTATACAGATTGAAGTGGTATAGAAAGAGAAAATAAATCCCTTTTATAGTTATTTTTTATTATTTTATTGTTATTCAAAGTGTGAGTCCTACTTTTTTCAATTTCTCTTTCATCCCATAAAAAGAAAGATCTGTAAACTTACATTTTTACCATATAATTCACCAAATATAATATAGAATAAGAAAATATGACTAATGATTAAGAGAATTAGTTCATTCTCTAATTATCCTTCTAATCCTTAAATGAATAAGAGTTTAAATATATATGTTATTTTTTAAAAAATATTAGAAAGATAAAAAATATAAAACTTTTTTATTTAAAAATTAAGAAGATAATTAAAATAATAAGTTATGATTTATAATTATTTTTTTATATATAAATTAAATAAATTAATAAAAATAAACTTAAAATTATTAATAAAAAGGTTTAATTTTTTTGTTGATTTCTATAGTTTCACTAAATTTTTAATTAGGTCCCTATATTTTTTTTTCTTTCATTTGGGTCTCTACACTGCTTTAATTTTGTAATTAAGTCCTCCCTAGTATAAAAAATATTAGAATTAACTGAATTTTTTTTCGCAAATTAAAGGTATTTATAATTAAAAACTTAATTAAATCTTTGATCACATGTATTTTAGTAAAAATATTATGTTAATTTTAATATTTTTAACATAAAAAGGACGTAATTACAAAATTAAAAGTAGTGTAGAGACCCAATTAAAAGAAAAAAAAAGTATAAAAACCTAATTAAAAATTTAGTAAAACTATAGAGACCAACAAAATAATTAAACCTAATAAAAATATAAATTAAATAGATATTTTTCATATATTATATAAATACATACACTAGTTTTACATATATAATTGTATATTCTTCTAATATAGTGGGAGCAAATCTAACAATCTAACAAGGGCAAATATAGTTCATTTTACTCCAAATGCACCATTATAGTTCACTTAACACCAAATGCACCATGTATCCCAAATTTACTGTAAGGAGGCCACTCAGATAAAGACGCCTAAAACATTTTTTTTTTTAAGATGTTTTCATGTTGTGTTTTAATTGGTTTCTGTATAATTTATTCGGCGTTTCTCATCACATATTATTAAATTTCTCAAAAGATTTTCTTTTCAAAAACAATAAAAAATATTTAATTTGGACTAAAACAAAAAAGGTAATAGATTAACTATTAGATTTTTTTAAAAGATTATTTACATAAAAAAATATATTATATTCATCAAAATATATATATATATATATATATAACAAGCTCAAGCCTCTTAAAATTTGTATAAATAAAAAAATAATTAATTTATATTCGTACAATATATAAAATAATTACTATATTATTATATTATAGATTAAGATTCACTAATTAAATTTTTTTTTATTTTTAATATAAGCATTAGAAATAAATAAAATTTTTATAACTAAATGTAGTGTAACAAAATATATATATAATATTAATTAGTTCTTAAAAAATTCTAAAAAAATAGTTTCTTTCATTTTAGTAAAATAACTATTTATTAAAGTAGACAAATTAATTAGGGCAATTCACCTAAATAAATTGTTTCACCTTTAAAATTACGTAAATATATTGTTTCCAAAACGAAGATGCAAATGCATTATTTCACAGATCTATTGTAACAGCCCAGACCACCCGCTAGCACGATATTGCCCGCTTTGGCACACAAGGCCTCACGGTTTTGCCTTTGACAATAGGGATGATAGCCGAAGCCCCCACACTCACTCGTCAAAACGCGTCGTGCTAGGGAGAGGTATCCACACCCTTATAAGGCATGCTTCGTTCCCCTCTCCAACCGATGTGGGCCTTACATCTATGGAAACCGCTACTGCCAGCCGCGGATTATGTTGAGTTGTGGCAGCATGGAAACCGCTATTGCCTGCCGCGGTTTTTGTATGATTATGGTTGGTCATAAACCGCTACTACCAGTAGCGGTTTATGTGCATTGGAACACGTGTGTAAACCGCTAGAAATAGTAGCGGTTTACGTTGAGTATGAAAACAAATAATAAAACTAATATTTATCTAAAAAAATAATTATAAAATAAATAATTAATGGTATATACTATTTAAATAATATCATAAATAAAAAAATTTAATTTATCATTTCACAATATAATTTAAAAAATATAAATATGCATGTAATAAATTTTTTATTTGTATTTATTATTAAAAGTAAGACCAAATTACAAATAAAAAATACAATATTCAAAGTATTAAATTATATAAATCAAGACTTATAAAAAAATTAGTCTTGATTTATATAATTTAATACTTTGAGTATTGTATTTTTTTATTTATAATTTGGTCTCACTTTTAATAATAAATACAAATAAAAAATTTATTACATGCATATTTATATTTTTAAATTATATTGTGAAATGATAAATTAAATTTTTTTATTTATGATATTATTTAAATAGTATATACCATTAATTATTTATTTTGTAATTATTTTTTAAGATAAAGATTAGTTTTATTATTTGTTTTTATACTCAATATAAACCGCTGCTGCTTCTAGCGGATTACACATATATCCCAATGAACATAAATCGCTACTGGTAGTAGCGGTTTATGACTAACCATAATCATGCAGAAACCGCGGCAGGCAACAGCGGTTTCCATGCTGCCACAGCTTAATGTAATCCGCGGCTGGCAGCAGCGGATTGGCAGTAGCGGTTTCTATAGATATGTGAAACAATGCATTTGCGTCTTCGTTTCGGAAACAATGTATTTAGGTAATTTTGAAGGTGAAACAATTTATTTAAGTGAATTTCCCAATTAATTATTTTCTTCTCATATACAGTTTTTTTAAGACATAAAAATAATTAATTAGGACACTGGTTAAGATAATTAAAGTCACTATTTCATTAAATTTTTAATTTAAAGAAAAATCCTAGTTAATTTTGGTATAGAAATTTCGAATTTGAAAACATTGATAAAAATTATGTTGAATTTTGATTTATTTGATTCTCATTTAAATTAATGGAAAAGTCTAGGGGCCAGCAATTTTTGTATTTTCTGGCCAGCACTTAACCATCAAAACAAAAGTGAGTGATTTCCCACCATTAGATGTAATCTCACACCATTAAAAACGCTATTGATGGCCAATTGATGGTTACAAAACACCAAAATTGCTGGCTCCCTAGCATTTCTCTAAATTAATTACTACATAAGTTAAAGTTCTATTTTGAAGTTATATTCAATCTTTAATCTGATTTTTAAAGTTTCAATTTACTTAGTTTGATTTTTTAACTTAGATACCCGTGACTTATATTAGGGTTTTAAGTGTTTAGTTAAAAAAAAATAAGGTAAAAAAAAATTCAATTGTTAAAATATAAAATCACTGGTTCACTGGTTTATTGGTTCAACCGATAAATCACTGGTTGAACCGATAAAATCGGTCTCACGTAAATATAAAATATAAAATAGTTAAAAACTTAAAATTAAAATTTGAAATACATATCTTCACTAAC
This sequence comes from Arachis ipaensis, assembly GCF_059453495.1. Classification (NCBI taxonomy): domain Eukaryota; kingdom Viridiplantae; phylum Streptophyta; class Magnoliopsida; order Fabales; family Fabaceae; genus Arachis; species Arachis ipaensis. Next base: position 90,136,349 of record NC_142437.1, on the reverse strand, counting down.
ATTTTATGAAGAATCAAGTCTCAACTTCTAAAAATAACTAATATAAAAAAATCATAAAATTTTAATACTACAATAGTATCTTATTTTGACACAATAAGAAAATAATTAATTCACAAAGCCTATCATCTAACTATAATATCAGTAGATTTTAACACTAACATCAAAACAAATAACCTTAATCACAATACTAGCAATAAAATAGATCAAGTAAATTAATAATTTTTTAGTGAAATGTATATTTATATTAATAATGGTATATAATTAAAATATAATTAATTTTAAAATAGAAAAAATAAAAATTAAATTAAATTAGATATTTATGTATACTATATAATTAGTATTTGTCAAATATAATATTTAGAAGTGTAATGGTTAAGTGGCAAGTAGAGGTTGTTTTTGCTCCAGGTTCTTGGTTTGGTTTGCACCAGTTCACACCAATAAGTATTATCTAATAATGGTTCAAGTAGACCAATAAGTATTATCTCTTTGTTGACAATTAAGCTGTTCTAATGGTAATTAAGATTTAATAATGGTTTATAATAAAAGAAGCATTCTTTTGCAACAATGAACTTATAGTAGTAGTTAGGAGTGTTCATAGATTAGATCATATCCATATAAATTCACAGTATTTATCCGTATCTGATCTGTAATTTGAGGATATGATCTTATTTGTAAGACGACCGGATTGGATCGAATCGGATCCACACTCTAATCAGATAAAAGTAAATATGTTTAAAAAAGTAAACAAAAAAATTATTGGCTTTTTTTATAAAAATAAAATTTTTTAATATTTTTTATTTTATGGATATATTTGATATCTGATCCAAACATAAAAAGTGCGAATATCGAATTTGATCTAATGAGTTTAGTGCGGATTGGATCGAAATTTCAGCCATATCCCATCTGTAAACGCCCCTAGCAATAATAACTAAAAAATTATAATGATTATATTTTTAACTAAGAGGAAGTGCAAAAAAAAAAGTACTAAATACAAGAACATTTAATCAAATATTAAAAGAAATTTTTATTTTAAAATAGTTGGACTTTTTTTGCTCATATATATATATATATATATATATATATATATATATATAAACGTTTTTTTTCTATGATCTTAAGAAAGGTTTTGTAAGTCCTAACCTTGTTATCGATTTTTGTAGTGTTAGCCCTCATATTATCAATTTGATTCATATATAATTTGGATGATAAATTATTTGGTGACGTGCTTCTTTTTTTATTGTGATATACTTGTTTTTTATTATTATTATTATTATTATTATTATTATTATTATTATTATTATTATTATTAAAAAATAACAGGCCAAATTATTGCCATAACATAATAGAAGTATGAAAGTTTATCATTCTTCTCTAATGGAAGAAACAAAATTCTTTTCAATAGTTTATTTAACGTTTAGTAGAATAAAAATAAATTTTATTAGAATAAATTTTAGTACGAGTTTAATATTTTTATTCATCATAAAATATTTATAGAATTACTCGTAGATAAATTTTGGAAAAAAGAAAAAAAACCATGATTTTTAATTTTATTTTTAAATAAACTTTAATTTTAATTTTAAAATAAATTTTAATAATATTAATTTTTACCGTATATAATTATTCAATTATTTTTTAATCATATATAAATAAATTACTCTTAATAAGATTTTTTTGTGTTATTTAGTTATTTTTTTTAAAAAATAATTAATTATTAAAATAATTAAACTTTTCACAATAAAAATAATAAAAAAATTATGAACGAAAAAAAATTAACCATCCTGATAATTTTTTATATTTTTATTCATATTTTAATTATAAACATAAATATAATTTAATTATATTATTTATGAAATGTGACTATAGATGTAGATAAAATTTAGTTATATTACTTATATATAGTTTCATTGTATTGTATTGCTTATAAAGTTAGATTATAATTATGACAATAGAATTGTTCTTGTATTTTTATATGTGTGACTAATTGGTGGTGTTAAAATATTACTCTTAATTATAAATAAGGTTTATAATTTAAAAAATCAAAGACTCAATTAAAAAGATACGAAAAAAATGATATTAAAATATTCTAACTCTTTAAAATAAAAATATTCAAAATTTAATTAAAAATTATTTAAAATTTAAACTCAATAAAAATTTATATTCAATGTGTTTTGTATTAAATATATTTAATAACCTATTATATCATATTAGTTGAAATTAGTTTTTATAATGTTAATTTTTTAATAACACTTTATTAGAAAAAACCATCTTTTCAGAATTTTTTAAAAACTAAGTAATATTATATATATTTTGTTACATTACATCTTGTTATAAAAAAATTATTTATTTCTAATGCTTATATTAAAAATAAAAACAAAATTTAAATTAGTAAATTTTAATCTATAATATAATAATAATATAGTAATTATTTTATATATTATACAAATAAAAATTAATTATTTTTTTATTTATAAAATTTTTAAGAGCTTGTTTTTATATATATATATATATATATATATATTAATGAATATGATATATTTTTTTATGTAAATAATTTTTTAGAAAAATCTAATAGTTAATCTATTACCTTTTTTGTTTTAATTCAAACTAAATGTTTTTTATTGTTTTTGGAAAGAAAATTTTTTGAGGAATTTAATAGTATGTAATGAGGAACACCGAATAAATTATATAGAAACCAATTAAAACACAACATAAAAACATCTTAAAAAAAAGGCGTTTTAAGTATTTTTATCTGAAGAAAATATTGTGTTAATCTCTTTTTCCTTACCTTTTTTATTATCCCACCTCCTGCTCCCATTAAAACAACTTAAGTCCCCTTGTACAATAACACCTTCGTACAATTGCCAATATAATTAGAACATTGGTGTAACTTTCATCTTTAAATAATTTGTTTGGGTGAATCACCCTAAATATCTATAAATGATATTAAGGCTGTTATTTATGTTGATAAATTATTATAAAATTATTATATATTATATAATTTTTTTATTTTAAAAATACAATAAATAATTATTTTATATAAATAAAAATTATTAAATTCAAAAGCAAGTAATAATTTTTAAATTGAGAAAAATACTATGATGTACAGATACTAATATGAATACGGGACACGATACAATATGGAATACACATGGACATACGAATTTTAAAATCTTATAAAATACAAGGATACAACAAGTATTTTTTAGATAAATTACACTAATATTTTAATATTTTATTAATATTAAAATATCAAATAATTTTTTAATTATTTTTAATATGTTCTTTTAATTATATAAAGTATTTAAAATATTTTTTATTTTAATAAATAATAATATATATTATTTCTAAACTCATTTCAAGAATACATATTAATAATAAGACTAAACAGACCGACACGTGATGGTATTTAGGTATGTTCAAATGTATTCGAAGAAGAATTTTTTATTTTTTATTAAAATAGGTTGGACACAACAGATACGCATATTGGACGAGTGTCGATGAGAATCGTGTCCGAAATATATCCCACACGTAAACACAACAACTCAACAAAGTGTTCCTGCTTCAAAGAAAAAATATTATTGTCAATCACTTTTTGATTAAATAAAATTCTAAATTTTCAAATATTTAAACTTTTTTCTCTTTTTAAATATTTTTTCTCTTAATTTTTACATCTATTATCATATAAAAATATTTTAATATTTAATAACTAAAAAAATTTTATATATTATAGTACATACATAAAAGTAAATTATTTTAAAGCTTTTTTTTTGTAGCTTTGCAATACGTCTTCATGTTTGTTGTTGAAAGAATTGGAAAATTTTGGGATGAGAATAAACTGCTCATTTTTAGTAGAAAATAAAAATGTCGTAAAAATAAGGAATAAAATGCATATAATTAATTAATATCTTAAGAATATTTATTTCTGTTAAATCTTTAAAAAAAATTTCAATCTACTTTAAACAATTAGTTACTTTCTTCAAATTATAATTCTTAAAATAAATCTTAGTCAACATCAACCTTTAACATATTCTTAAAGCAACAACCAGCATTTTTTTTTGTTTCGCGAGGCACAACCAGCATGATTAGGAATGACTCTGATCTGCTTGACAAAATCAAAGAGATGCTCCAGCGCAATTGGACAGCTACTTTAGTGCTCATTCAGCGAACAGCAAATAAAGCGGCTGATTTAACAAGTAGGTGTATCTAGAATGGTTACTGCCTCCTAATAATTTAGACATTATTATTAGAGAGAAATACTACTCTTTTTCTTAGGTCTTTTTTTTTGTGTTATGTTCAGTCACCAAAAATAAAAAAATTCTTAAAGCAACAAACACAAGCAAATCACTCAATTCAAATATACAAACAAATCACACATAAACTAATTAGCAAAAAAGTCACAATAATACAAAGTATATCCAGACAATTTATACAAATGCATATAATGAATGCATGTCTATTTTATATAGGTCATAAGTTCATGTATCAATTGGTTAACTGCAATTCAATAATATTTTGAAATAGCTGTTACATGTCATTCCTATCTCGAAAATAAATTATTTTAAAATTTATTTTTTTCATAATATTAAAATTATAACAGATTTAAATTCATTAAAAGTTTAAAATGATTATATTTTTATATATATTTTATTCACAAATATATTTTAAATGCACATTATAAAATTATTAGAACAACTTATTTATATTAGTTTATAGCATTTTTTATAATATAAAATATAAAAATATAATTTATTATCTCAATAATATTTAACAATATAAATTAATTAAAAAATAAATCATTTTTATATTTTATTGAATCCAAAAACAAAATTTTTTTATAAGAACTAAGATAACTTTTTTTATATAACAAGTAATTATTAGTATTTTTTAATTAAAAAATATGAATCATGATTATATATATTATTAAATATATAATATTATATTTGATTATATAATATTAATTTAATTTGTAGTTTCTCTTTTACTAAATTTTTAGATCCGTCGTTGCTAACAAGAACAGCAAAAATGTTAACAAATTTAGGTGCATTTATGTATAATTATTTTTAAATTAAAAAATTTTAATATCTAAAATTTTTTATTTATCTCAAATTAGATTATTTATATACAAAACAATAATTAAAATAATTATTTTTGAGATAAATAGACCAAAAATTATAAAAATTAAAATTTATTAATTTTAAAATAATTATATATATAATTCAAAAATACTATTTAAAAAATTTTAAAATTTTTCGGAACTGTTTTGAGAATTTTTTTAACTCTTTAAGGATTGTTTTGTACTTTATTTTAAGAATTGATTTGTCCAGATTGGATACGTAGATACTTAACGGTCACATGTATGAGTTAACATTTCACGTTAGCAGTATTCACTATTAGTAATTAACGCAAAAAAGACTATATTGTCCAATAAAATTAAACATTGATAATTGTTTTGAATATTTTTAAATTTGATGGACTAAAATGTTTAATTTTAAAAATATGATATATTGATTTGAGTAATTATTTAAAGATAAAAATGACACTTATTTTAAGTATAGAGTAATTTTTATCAGTTACCCACATAAAAAATTAATTATTAAAATAATTTTATATCATATTTATAATCAAACTTTGTATATAAAATAATCAACTAAATTCACATCCATAATCAAACTTATATGAATAATATAATCAAGCTTAATTTATATTTATAATCAAACCTCATAAATAATATAAATAAACTAGATTTACATTTATCGTCAAAACATGAATAAAAGTACAAAATTATTGTGATGACTATTTTTAGTATTCATACAAAATTTGTGCATATTTATCGTGAAGTGGGATGGGTGATTTCGATATTTCATATTTAATTGTAGAAAGTTTTGACTTTTGATGACTTTGTTTAACTGTGGCCAAGTGTGAAGTATATACCAGACATAAAAAGCAAATGACTTTAATTTAAACTTATAATAATGCATGGATACTTATATAAATTCGGACAAAAACACAGAATATAATATGATATGAAATATGTTCACATACAAATTTTAAAATTTTATTATAAAATATAGAGATATACATATATAAAATATAAAGTATTTTTTAGATAAATTATAATAATATTTTAATATTATTAATATTAAAATATAAATTAATTTTTAATGTTTTATTTTAATTATATAAAATATTTAAAATATTTTTTATTTTAATAAATAATAATATATATTATTTTTAATTTCTTTTAAAAAATATATGTTAAAAATAAAATTAGACATAACGTTAATATATGATGGTATTTAAATGTGTCTCAAATATATTTAATTTTTTTTATTAAGATAGTTAGACGCAGTAGATATATTTGTTGAACAAATATCGATAAATGTGGTATCCGAAATTCAACAAAATACCCGTGTTTCGAAGCTTCCAACAATACATCAAATATCATCATCTACTTGTCCATAAAAAAAAAGAAGAAAATGATCATCTATTAATAAATTAGATTAAACGAGATTTGAAAAAATTTTGAAATTTCTAAATCTTCTAATTTATTTCAATACGTGTATTAAATAGTACAAGGTATATTTGCTAGTATTAGTGTAATAAAAAAGGACATAAAAAATTCTTTCGAAATCTTTCTTCTAGGGAGCTGTACACCATAGTAAGTTACATTATAGTTAGCCATTATTCCTTGTACATAATAAATACGGCTAGATAATTATTTTCCTTTTTAAGTGTTGATGCTTTCAAATCTCATACGTATATGTAAATACAAATCAAATATATGTGTACAATTATCAGGGATTTATTTTTTATTTAAAAAAAAAGACTAATTCTTCATTAATCAGAGGATACACGCACAATTTAATTTAGGCTCTGTTTAGAAAGCAGTAGAAGCTATTTTTTCTGACTTTTAAACTATGAAAAGTCACAGTATGTTTGGTATTATTTTAAAATTTTTTTTAATTTTTTAAAAAATTAATTTATAATTTTTTAAAAAAATAAAAATATATAACTCCTCCTCTTCAATAAGTCATTTTATCATTTTCTTAAAAAAATAACCTCAACAAAAAAAATATACCTTATACTTTAAGCTATTTTTTCAAAAGAACTTATTTAAGTTGTTTATTCAAAATGGCCTTAGTGTTTGATTGTGGCTCAAACAGAACTACTTTCCTTACAAAATATATGTAATGCTAGGTAATAACCAATAACTTTTTTAAACAACATAAACAATCACTAATCAAATTAAAATACACTACACCTTTAAATTATTCACCTAAATCTTAATATTAGAATAATCATCCACACACCTAGTAAAATAAACATCCAATATATTCATTATTCACATTATTTAGTATTTTCATTTTCTTCCCATATTTTTCCAAATTAAAATTGACCAAGTTTTATCAACTTGCACTAAAGGCTTCGAGTTAAAGTAGCATATAATGATGAACTTTACATTTAAATCATACAAAAAATAAATAAACATTACTGGCAACTATGTACACAACGCTTCCGAATCATATAATCAATCAATCAACTTTAATTCGAAGATTTCCTGAATTAATACAAAGATATTGATTGGAAAAGTAGAACCCTTGGTAATAATCATAATTGTAAAGATCTCAATATATTTATTAAATCAAGATAAAACCTTGTAATGTTGAGTACAATTATAAACTCTAATCAACTAACCCTATACAAGTTTCATTATATAAATAACGTTCTCATCACTATCTGAAAACCACTTGATTCAAATTCAAATTTCAAAATCCAAATACCTCTTCTCACTGTATTGAGCCATGGCAGCACAAAATTCGGATGCATGTCCTTCTAAATCCTCTAGCATCTCTGAAGGGAGTGGTAATAACACCAACAATACGAGGGACAATGATTTGGCAACCGAACTGGTGGACCAAGCCTCCAATTCGAGAACGATGTTGGCATTTGTAAAGCTCTCGAACGATGATTCATCGCTTCGTTGTTCTTCGAAAGTGCAGGAGCTCGATTTTTTCAACCCGGGAAAGAGGGTGACGAAAGAATCCTCGCCTTCTTTGGCTAACAACATTGATGAAGGAAAGAATAAAAACACCGAGGAGAAGACTACTTCAGAGTCTAGAACCTTCTCTTGTAACTTCTGTAACAGAAATTTCTCGTCTTCGCAAGCCCTAGGAGGGCACCAAAACGCACACAAACAGGAGCGCGCCATAGCGAAACGTCGCCAAGCAATCGACGCATCTGGCTTTGGTCACCCTCACTTTCCTTATTATTCTACTTACCCTAGCTTGACCTCTCACCCTTTATATAATAGGGCACTTGGGGTAAGGATCGACTCCATGATTCACAAACCTAATTCTTATCCTTGGTCTCGTCTTAGGTTTGATCATAATAACCATAATTGGTCACGGTCAGGGATGCTTGAGGGATTGCAACTAAATGGAGGAGGTTCTTCAAATTTGAATTTGTTTAGAGAAGATGATAACGGTGGCAGTAGAACTATTCCCCTATTAGGAGTTTCTTCTACAAATGTTGCTTCTACTTCTAATTCAGCCATCAATAACAACCCAACAAGGATTGATGATACTCATGATCAGAATCCAAAGCCAGATGAACCTTCCACTACTATGTCTCCAAGCCTTGATTTGTCGCTTAAGCTTTAAGGACTTAGGACTTGTTTGGGTAAAATTTTAGAAAAATTTTTTTAGTTATTTTTTTTAAAAGATCTTATAGAAAAGTAGAAGTAATTTTATGTTTGGGTATCTCATGCAAAAAATTTTTTTTTTATCTATTAATTATGTTTGGATATAATAATATAAAAATATTTTTTTGTTTATTTATTACATGAAAAATATCTTTTTTTTAAGAAAAAAATATCTTTTAGATGTAAATTACAGCTTCTTAAAAAAGATGTTTTTTTTATTTTTCTAGTGCTTTTACTTTTATTACTTGAAATTTGTCAAACACACTAAAAAATAAAAAAAAAATCTTTTTTCAATAAAAATTTTTTTTTATCAAAATAATAACGTCCAAACAAACACTTAAGGTTGACTTTTAAAATAATTATATTTAAATTCTTTTAATTTGTTTGCCGTTTACTATTTAATAGAAAAAATATTAGTTTTATTTTAGACCAAAGTGTTGTTTGATACATGAAATAGCAAGGTGCATTATCCAATTATCTTATTATTTGATTATTTTTTCCGCATATAAGTTTTCCTGTTTTTTTTTATTATTATTATTGAGTTACAACTTCCATCCAAGAAGGGAAAAATGTACAAAAATTGATCTTTAATTAATTAAATTTTTTTTGGCATGCCATCAAGGATAAATAATTAATAAAAAATTAATCAAGTCAAACACAAAAAACCTTACAACAACAGAAAAATTAAACTTAAAAGATTGCAAAATTAATACTCAAAGGAAATATCAACTAAATGTTCACTCTTGAGATACCAATATAGCTAGATTTTTACCTCTCAAAAAGTTTATAGACGTTCACTGATAAATGTCAAACCAAAAATTCATGTTTCACTTTCCTACAAAAATTAACACTCATAATAATAACTTAGGTTATTCACATTAAATGTATTATCTCTTCTTAACACTCTCCAATGACATCTTTCTTTGTTAACACCAAACAACATCCTGTCCTCAAATATATAAGCCACTGTTTTATATACACTTCTGCCGAATAATGTATTTAATTCTAAACTCATGATTTTAAGTTGAGAGTAGTTAAACATTTCACTTTATAAATTATATAATAGAAAAATAATAATCTTAATTTATATCCCTTCAATTTTATTCATGCTATACTACTTTTTTTTGATAAAATTAAAAATTATTATACCATATTACTCTTATAATTTATGATGTTCTTACAATATTTTTCCACTTATTCAGGTGACTAAAATCTCTTAATACTTCATACTTAATTTTCAATGATAAAGACTTTTACTTTTATTTAAAGTTTTGCTGTTTCACACCATTGCAACGTGAAATAGTTTAATGGTATGGTAAAAATAACTTAAATTAATTCAAAGTTGCTAAATTAATAAATTATCTTAATGTAAAATTTGAATATTGTATACACAAAAAATTAAGTACCTACCCAGTACTTGTTTATGTTGATGTCAGTATAATGTATTGTATTGTATTTTTTTTATCCTATTAGTTTCGAATTTGTCATGTTTTGTGCCTATTATTGTACTTTATATGATATTATATTTGTGTGTCTTCAATTCCTATTTGAAATAGTAGAGTATATAAGTACTGTATACTTTCGTATCTTTCCAATTCGCCCCATCCTTTTCAATTCGCTCCCAATCGTTACGAGGAAACAGATTTTCATGCGAAACCAAACCTAAATTTCTTCTCCAAATTGTTGCCGCCATTAATCTTCCTTTCACTCCGTTCTGTGATTTAATCTTCTCTGGTTCATCACTCGAATTTCTATTTGATCAGTCATTAGATATCTAAAACATTTTTTTTAAAAATATTTTTTATTAATTAAAATTTAATACATATAATTGATAGACAAATTAATTTGACCGAAAAAATAGTGAATCAAATTTTGAATCGATCTAAATTAATATTATTTTTTATAAAAAATAACTATAATATCCTTATTATAGAAAATGACTAAAATACTCCAATAATAATAATAATAATAATAATAATAATAATAATAATAATAATAATAATAATAATAATAACTCTAAATCCTAACCCTATGACGAGAGAGAAGCAATAATCGACAAGAATTTAAAATTCTCAAAATTAATATACATATATATATATATATTATTAGGAGTATTTTAGTTATTTTTTATAATAAGAGTATTGTAGTAATTTTCTATAAAAAATAATATTAATTTAGATTAATTCAAGATTTGATTCACTATTTTTTCAGTTAAATTAATTTATTTGGCCTAATTTTGACAAAAATAACATGATTTAATCGAATTATGTGTTAAATTTTAATTACTAAAAAATATCTTTAAAAAAAGATATTTTAGACGTCTTTATGTATTTACGTGAGTGGCTTCCATTTGATCAAAGTACTCCACTCTTTCATTATTAGTGTATTTGGCAAAATCTTTAAATAAAAGTAAAATGACTAAGAGTGAAAAGACATTTTTTTTTAAAAAAACTACAATTTTTATTTTTTAAATATTTTTTTTACTCAAAAAAGTGTTTAATATAATAAAAAACTATATTATTATATTCAAATATAATTATTAAATAAAAAATTATTTTTATATAAGATATTCAAATATTAAACTATTTTTTCTTTTTTAAAATAAATTTTTGAAAAATCACTTAAAAAATTTAGTTATAAGCTTAACCAAACAAGTCTTAGGACCAGAATTCAAAATCTTTTAAATAGAGCGTAAAATACTTATTATGTAGACTAACCTCATATTTGTTGTTGTTCTATACATTTAGTAAAAAAAATTGATTTAATAGATTTTTAGTAATTTTAATTGTAATTGTAATTTAAAAAATACTTGTCCATAACTATATTTGTTGTATTCAAATGATTTAACTACTTTTAATTTTGAACAAATTACTTCTATAGTAAATCCAAACACAGTAATTTTCACTTGTGTATTTGTTTGGTCGTATTATGGGGAAAATTTTTTTTTTTATAATTCTTCGAAGAGACTATTATCACACCATTTAGTCTCCTATCACATTATGTTTACACAATATTTAGGGTTGGTTTTGTAAAATTCTTTTAAAAGGTGTTTTATTTATTTGTGTTTAATAAATAAAAAAATCACATACTTATTATATTTACATTCTTTAACTAAAGGTGTTTTTGAAAGTATTTAAAAAAATTAAAATTAAATTATATTTATCAAAATTAAAAAAATTTAATATAATTTAATAAATTAATAAATATCTAACCTTAGTCATATATATATATATATATATATATATAAAATCTTTTTCAATTTTAAGAGCTATTATTCATTAAACATAATTGTTCTTATTTGTGTTTATTAAAAAATATTTTTAGTCTGATTTACTAAATATATAGATACTATAATCTTTAAAAAGTTGTCTTTTAAAATTTAATTTTAATAAACTATTTCTTGAAAAGTAAAATAAGCTAGTTCACAAAGTAAAAGGTAAAGGTCGGAGCGACAGAAGGTTGAGATTTGGGACATGGAATATAGGCACTCTAACAGAAAAGTCCATGGAGGTGGTGGACACCATGACAAGGAGGAAGATTAACATTATGTGCCTACAAGAAACAAAATTGGTTGGTGCGAAGGCTAGGGAGTTGGATACTTCTGGTTTCAAACTTTGGTATACAGGAAAGGTGAAGAATAGGAATGTGGTTGGAATAATTGTGGATAAGCAGTGGAAGAAGGATGTAGTGGATGTTAAGAGGGTGGGAAATCGGACCATCTCTATCAAACTTGTGGTGGAAGGAGGTGCTTTCCATGTGATTAGCGCCTATGCACCGCAAGTGGGTTCGGACGAACAACACAAGATAAGGTTTTGGGAGGATTTAGAGAGTTTGGTTCAAGACATACTTTTGGGAGATAAGATTTTCTTAGGAGGAGATTTAAATGGCCATGTTGGGAGAGAAGTGACTGGATATAGGAATATTCACGAAGGCCATGGTTTCAGGGTGATCAATGCCGAGGGTAAAACTATTTTGGACTTTTCCTCAACCTTTGATCTTCTCACTATAAATACATGTTTTAAAAAGAGAGACGAACATCTTATAACCTATAAGAGTGGCATGACAAGCTCTCAAATTGACTTCTTCTTGTTGAGGAAAGTCAACCGGAAATTTTGCATTAATTGTAAAATTATTCCGGGAGAGAGTTTGACAACACAACATAGGGTGCTCGTCATGGATTTTTGTGTTGAGCAAAAGTTGAGGAAAAGACATCATACGAAAAACCCAAGGACGAGATGGTGGCGGATGAAAGGTGAGGAACAAAGAAGCTTCCTAAGACGGATAGGAGAAGAGGCAAAGTGGGATGGGAATGGAAGCGCGGAAGAGATGTGGAGAGAGATGGCAGAAGTTATTAGAAGAACAGCAAAAGAAAGCTTTGGTGAATCTAAAGGAATAGAACCAAGAGACAAGGAGTCCTGGTGGTGGAATGCGAGTATACAAGATAAGATAAAGATAAAAAGAGAGTGCTTTAAAGAGTGGTCTCTATGCCACAATGCAGATAACTGGGAAAAATATAAGGCGGCTAAGAAAGAGACAAAAGTGGCTGTAAGTGAAGCAAGAACAAGAGCATATGAGGGTCTCTACCAGTCTTTGGGTACGAAAGAAGAAGAAAAAGGTATATATAGAATCGCAAAGAGCCGTGAAAGAAGAACGAGAGATTTGGATCATGTTAAGTGCATAAAGGATAAGGATGGAGAGGTGTTGGCTCAAGAGGAGAAGATTAATGAAAGGTGGAAGAGCTACTTCTACGAGTTATTTAATGAGGGACAGAAGACTCTTCCGAGCCTTGGTCGGTTATGCACAAGGGAAGAAGATCAAAACTTTGACTACTATCGGAGGATCCGAGACTTCGAGGTAAAAGAGGCTCTAAAGCGGATGAAAAATGGCAGGGCAGTAGGACCTGATAATATCCTGATTGAGGTTTGGAAGGGTTTTGGAGAAAAAGGCATCAACTGGTTAACCAAGCTTTTTAATGAGATTTTAAGGTCAAAGAAGCAAGATGCCTGATGAGTGGAGAAAGAGCACCTTGGTACCTATCTACAAGAATAAGAGGGATATACAAAGTTGCGGAAACTATAGAGGGATCAAGCTTATGAGTCATACCATGAAGTTATCGAAAAGGGTGATAGAACGGAGGTTGAGAAAAGAGACACAAGTAACAGAGAACCAATTTGGATTTATGGTAGGCAGATCTACCACTGAAGCAATATACCTTTTAAGAAGGATGATGGAGAGGTATCGTAGTAATAAAAGGGATCTACATATGGTGTTTATTGATTTGGAAAAAGCGTATGATAGAGTACCAAGGGAGGTCTTATGGAAGATTGTAGGAAAGAGGAGAGTAAGGATCGCATATATTCGTGCAATTAAAGACATGTATGATGGGGCCACAACTAGTGTGAAGACTCAAGGTGGTGTGACAGAGGAATTTCCTATTGGTATAGGATTACACCAGGGATCATCCTTAAGTCCATACCTTTTCACATTAGTCTTGGAAGTACTTACATAGCACATCCAAGAGCCTGTGCCATGGTGCATGCTTTTTGCCGATGATATCGTCCTTATAGGGAGAGTCAAGGGAAGACCTAAATAAGTTGGAGTTATGGAGAGAAGCTCTAGAAGTGTTGGTCTGCGCATAAGCCGTAGTAAGACGGAATATATAGAATGTAAGTTCAGTCTGAGAAGGGAAAACCCTAATATAGAGGTGAAGATTGGAGAAAACAGCCTACGAAAAGTTAAAAGTTTTAAGTATCTTGGGTGCATCATACAGGATAATGGAGAGATTGAACAGGATGTAAATCATAGGATCCAAGCAGGTTGGTCAAAATGGTGGAGTGCATCTGGTTTTATATGTGACAAAAAAGTGCCTTTAAAATTTAAAGGTAAATTCTATCGCACCGCTATAAGACCGGCTATACTTTATGGTACGGAGTGTTGGGAAGCTAAAGGGGAGCATGAACATAAGCTGGGTATAGCAGAGATGAAGATGTTGAGATGGATGAGTGGTCATATATGTTTGGATAAAATAAGGAACGAAGATATAAGGGAGAGAGTTGGAGTAGCACCCATTGTGGAAAAGATGGTTGAATCACGTCTCAGGTGGTTTGGACATGTGAGAAAAAGACCGATAGAACATCCAGTCAGGAGGGTGGATGAGATGGAAGATGGACAAGAGGCGAAAGGCAGAGGAAGACCTAAGAAGACCATCCATGAGGTGATCAAACGAGATCTACGTGTAAACGGTCTCTCTGTAGATATGATACATGACAGAGCACAATGGCGTTATTTGATTCATGTAGCCGACCCCACTTAGTGGGACAAGACTTTGTTGTTGTTGTTGTATTTCTTGAAAAGTAAAACTACTTTTAGCAAATTAAAATTTAATGACTTTTTGTCTAATTGTTCCAAAATACCTTTATATAAGTAATTATATAAATAATTGGATACATTATTTTTTATGCTAATCTGGTACTCAGTCTTGATAATATATACACATTTTTTTGACATTGATAACGAATTTGTTACATTTTATTTTAATAATTATTTTTTATTTATAGGAAACTTTTATATTTCATTTTTATTTTCTTATCTTATTACTAAATATTCATAAAAACTATATATAGAGAATTATGTGTATTAAAACATTTATAATATTTCAATTCATATAGATTTTAGATAGAGCATTTACACTACAAGAGGCACGGTAGATAGCGGCGCTCTATTAGAAGCGGTTATGAAAATAGTTGCTATTTTTTTAATGTTGTAACGATTTTGTGGTAAATGTGAGAAAAGCCGCTAGATATTCTAATTTGCTGTGGTTTTGGGGAGAACAGCTGCTATTTACTTTTTTTTTCTTTTAGGGATTCGACCTACTCTTCTTTCTCAAATATCTATCTCATTTTGATTTTTTCCCGTCCAAGTTACAACACACGGTTCTTTCCTCTCCAGCTTCCTTCACCGCCTTTGCTCCTTTCCCAAGTTCTCTCGTTGTCGCTCAAACGCTAGCCCCTCTGTTTCCTCTAGTTTGTCAAATCTGCTCACCATCTCCTCCGTGAAGTGCTGTATGTGATTCGAATCTACTGCAGCTGCACGAGCGTCCTGCCACCGTCGCCTCCAACCTCCGTCGCCTCCACCGATGACCATCGTAGATTTTTCTCCTTCACCTTTTTTTTTTGCTAGGTTTCACGTTTTTACAAGAGGCGAAAGGCTCTTCACCCAATCCAAACCGTACTTTTGACCTAGATCTGCTCGCTGTTCATGCCTTCCTCTTCTGCTCTGCTCCTTTGCTTCTGGTTTGTTATTTTTTATTTTATTTTTTCTGAATTTTTTGTTCACTCTAAATCTCTGAATCTAGTTTTGCTCTTGGTTTTTGAACTAATTTGATTGTTTTGCTTTAACAAAGAAGAAGAGAAAGCTCAATAGAGAATCTATCTAGCATTTTTCATTCAATATCTAAACCAAGTTTCAATTTGCAGTGTTAGAATAATTTTTACAAATATTTGCTATTAAGTTTCAATTTGCTGATATGCCATCCACCGGCGGGTCACGCATTCTCGAAGGATACCTGTCGCCGTTCAACGTAACTGCCGTAAAGAGGGCAAAGGAGCTTGGCGCCATTGTTGTTGGAAAGACCAATCTAGATGAGTTCGGTATGGGTAGCACCACTAAAGATTCTGCATTTCAGGTTCTTCAATTTTCTTTAATGTTTAATTTCAAGTATTTGCGATTTTGTTATTTCTAGAACTAGCTTATAGTTAATTTCGTGCTGAGCATACTTAATTATATTGTATTGTATTGCATTGCATTTTGTTTTAATTGTGCGGATTGAAGTCTATGTCTGTTCTTTCCATGTTCCAATTTGGGCGAAATGAATTGTGTAACTTTCTCTAAACAATTTTCTTTTTAGATTCATTTTGAGATAGTGATTGTAAATTTCACTGCAGATAGAAATTAAGCTCAATTTTATTGTTGAGGTTTCTGAATTGAGACATCTTTAGATACTATGCACTTGCTACATGGTTCTAAAACCATGGTTGCATTGCTGGTACTCATGGATGTGTTATAAATTTGGCTAAGATTTATGAGGTCTGGATTCTTGTGTTCTTGCTATGGCCCATTTATAACTGAGATTGGTTTAATCAGTTGATATGTATGTTCATTCAATAGGTCACAGCCAATCCATGGGATCTTTCTAGGGTGCCAGGAGGATCATCAGGAGGATCGGCACCTGCAGTTTTTGCTAGGCAGTGTGTGGTATCACTGGGAAGTGATACTGGTGAAAGCGTGAGATAGCCATCATCTTTTTGCGGTGTTGTAGGTTTGAAGCCAACTTATGGCGTATGCGTCTTTACTTGATACTATTGGTTGCTTTGGTTCATCAGTCACTGATGCTGGGATTCTCCTTTATGCAATTGCTGGTAATGATAGATTTAATGCTACCTCAAGCAATTGAGTAAGAGTTCTTTTATATTTGGTATAGTTGTTATATCCCATCTAATCTGCTGTTGTTAGCTGAAGTAATCAAAGGTATTAGCATAATTGGTCTATAAGATGGGCAGTTGCTGAAATCATTGCAAGTGTTTATTTATGTACATCTTGTTATTAAATCATTTAACAGTCACTTTTTATCCTTGTGTTGATATATTCGTTCTTCCATCCATATTTGTTCCCTATTTTCATCAAAATTTTCTATATCTTGGTTCAGATTATGCTTTCAGGTTAATTTGATTTAGATTTTGTTTATATCTTCTATAATTCAAGTTAATTGTTACTATATAGAGTTAAAGGATTTGAAGGTACCACTATTGTGTGTTTGGGTTGGTCTGATAGAATCAGAACATTAAGTTCGTATATAATTTCTCTTTTTTTTTTGAAGTGTCTTCTTGCGTTTGTGAATTGTGACATGGGGAGCCCCATTGTGGCTCATGTCCTTATGTTGTTTGATGAAATGCCTCAACAAAGTGATACATTTGTACTAGATGGTCCTTCTCTGTGTAAAGCTAAAATTTAATTATTTTTTTCATTTCAAGGTTGAGAATTGTTCCGTATAGCTGCTTGGTTGGTTGTTTATTGCACACTACCTAACAAGATTGGAGCTCCAACACTTTATTGCTTCCCTGGTGCTAAAATTAATAAAAATTAGTCATTAATGTATTTGATCCTTGTGTATGTATTTGTAGAAAAATGAATTTCTTTTATTACCGATCAATTTCTTAGTACTCAAGCATTTGTAAACACCATTTCACTGAAGTTTGCACTAATTTTTTACTTGTCAAAGTAGACTTATGATGTGAGTAGCTATTGGAATTTGATTTAAACTGAGATGAAATGAATTTCTGGATTTTTCAATTGCATGAACACAGAAAGTTGCGATTTTGTAAGTTTTATTTATTAGCTACAGGTTCCACATACAATAGTTTAATGTTGAAACCTGTTAAATCTAACTTGTTCGACACTTTAGATTATATTACCTATCAAGTGGTACAGTTTAACAACAGTCTGAAGCTCATTTTTTTCATTCTATCGGTAAATTAATTTTTGGCATTAGTGCTGCCAAGGTTTTTCAATTATAAATCTTGAACTGGACAGGGTCTGAAAGTACCTCATTTTCTTCCTTAAGTGATTAATGTTTCTGTGTGTGGCAGAAAGTGTCAGATTTGGTCATTCATTTTGCTGAGCTTTTACAAATAGTTAACTCATATTTTTTATTTATACACTAGAAGAGAAAGATCGAGGTTTGGGATCAATGTTTAGGCGAGATGATCAGAGACTTCAACAACTGAGGGAGAAAGATGGCCGAGAAAAAGACCCCAATTTCATTTCTAAGAGTTATTGTGAATGTTACCCAGGGTATCAAGAATATAACCGTGAAATAGTGGATAGTGATGATGAAGATGACTTGTCCAAACTGGATATGGGTGGGAGGGTAAGTAATTGCATTAACAATTACCTTATTTTCTTATTATTAAACTGGCTGCAATGTTTTTCATTTATTTTCAAGTATATTTTCCTAATTTTCTAAGTATATTATATATTTTTCTAAGTATATTATATCTTATTATTAAACTGGATGGAAGGAATCGTCAAATAAAAAAGGATGTTGATGATTCAATAGCATACAGTCTTGTTCATAAAGCACTTATTATGGATTTGAGCCCTCATGGTTGCATGCTATTTGCCATGAGCACCACTGTGGACCGGGAGCTTGCTACTTAGACCACATCTCTCAAAACGTTTTCTGTTCTTATCCATACAGAGCCCGCTACTACTGTGGTAACTTACCTCTCTTATAGATTTTGTTGTTATTATTTATCATTTAGGATTTGGTTAAACTATACGATGTATAATATGAAACTCGTTATTCTAGGATTTTGGAAGCAAATTCGAAGCTACACTATAGGTACATAAAATTCCTTCTGTCGTCTTTGCTCTTGGAATGCATATCTATATCAATATATAGTGAGTTAATTTTACATTTGTAATTCTTTTTTCTCTTTCAGATTATTTGCATCCGTTTTTGTACGGTAAGATCTTGACCTATTTTGTTCAGTCTTGTATTTTTCTAGTCACATTTTCTCTTTATTTTTCTGCATAAAGCTATATGTAGTATACTTCAGATCCTATGTCATATGTTATTTGTGAGGTAAAGTAGATACTTATCCCTTTTGTTGGCAAGACAATTTTAAGTTGCAAAGGAGTTACAGGAAAGAGGAAGCCAATTACTATCATGCAGATATGGATGTAGATGTTCGGAAAAAAGTACATATGTGGTAAAGCTTATCTGATTGGTCATTTATATATCAATTAAAATTTTTTGTACTTTTTGATCAATTGAATCATGTTTCATTCTTACATTATTAAGTAGTGCATTGCTTGTTAAGTTTTAATTTGATTTATATATTTTTTTTCTAAGATTGAGCATTACTTACCCTTAGAAAGGTTTACACTAGAAAAGTTTTTTTTTTCAACGGTGTTCTTCACTTGTCCTTTACATTAGAGGTGGTTTTGTGGTAAATATAAAGTGTTGAGTTATTCATTATAATTACTATAAAGTGTTGAATGATTTGATGCTTGTTCCCATTTGAACTACTACTTTGGTATGAGTTTATAAATGCCTTTCCATACATTTTAAAAGCTCATGTATGAAATTGCGGCGGTTCGAAACCGTCGCTTTTTTTTAAAAATTCACTTACCAAATAGCTGCGGTTTTGCAACCGTCGCAAAATCAGTTATCTGATTTGCGGCGGTTGTGCCAGCGGTTCATTGTAACCGCTGTAAAATCAAATCTCCACCCGCTAATAAGCAACGCTTGTTGAACCGCTGGAATTTTGTTTTGCGGCGATTTAAAACCGTCGCAAATTCATAAAAAACCGCCGCTATTTGGCGTGTCTCTTGTAGTGATAAATGACTAATATTAATAACTTTGAATAATATTATTACTGTTTATACCTTGGTCCAAAGATATAACCAAGCCCAAAATGAATAAAAATTTATTCAAGAGATTCAACTACTACACCTATTCGACCTCATATAGGTCGGGCGTGACGACGACGGTTCAACTCTACTTAGGTGAATAAGTAACTAACTCCTAAGATATCTCCTACTTATCTATAAGGGAGATCTCAACAACTTCTCTAGAAAAAAAGAACAGTTACCCACCATTAAAGGTTGAACTACTCTAAAAGCTGGTTATCCTTTCTATTATAAATATACTAACATCCTCAGGTATATTCAGAACCCAATCTACTAAAAACCTACTTTAAACCCTTGCTAAATTAAGCCTTGGAGTCCCTTGTAGGTATCACCTCCACCTCCTCACGAGGAATTTGGACGGTAGTACCTTGACACCAGTAGAACTCAGATTCTGCCTTAAAAGAAATCTGGACCTCATGTTTAGGCCTAAAAATAACCCAGTTTTAGGTAATCTTCGGAATATTGGCACAATTGCCAGGGACTTAGAAGTCTACACCCAATCATAGTGGATAATTAGTTCAAAGACAGCCACACGACATCTGAATTAGAACCAAAACCTCAAAATGATGATCGAGCACTCATGATATCTCAACAACATGAAAGAGCGAGTGGTCCCAATGGAGAAGGTACATCAGGAAATCCTCCACCACAACGAATCCATTCGGAAGGTCATCCAACAAAGATCATGGAACTTGTACACGAGCACGATGACCAATTAGAGCAACTTGAGCAGGAAATTGAGCGACAAAGAGAAGTGAAAAGAGATTTACGAAAAGAGGTACGACGACGATGATAGTTGGAAGAAAATCTCTTGAAACTAGAGGCTGACCTTCGAAGTCGGAGTAATCAGGCGAATTAGGAGGAAAACCCTCTTGGAGGAGAAGATCCGTTCATTTAAGAGATCATGCGACCTAGGGTTCCTAAGAACTTCAAAAGCCCCGACATAGATCTGTATGACGAAACGACCGACCCAAGACACTACTTCAGTAATTTTAAAAGTCAGATGTACCTGATTGATCCGTTCGATGTATATCTAAGTGACATCCAACCTCTTGTATGAAGTACAAGAACGGACGGAGAAGTACATTAACATAGAGGAGAACTCTAGACTTAGAGAGCCAGTTCCAAGGCAAAATTCTCCCTACCAAACTCAGGACAAAGATAAGGAAGCAAAGAAAAAAAGAGGAATACATCTTATAGAAGTCTCGAAGATATCATAACTACACCCCACTCTGAGTTTCTCTTATCGACAATTGTAAGAAAATCTGCCACATTGAAAAATTTCTAACTCCTCATCCTATTAACCATAAGAAAGCCAGAAGTCGGATGGAATATTGCAAGTATCATAAATTATATGGGCATTCCACTAATGATTGCTATGATCTGAAAAATATGATGGAGAAACTGGCTAGAGAAGGTCAGTTAGAAAGGTACCTCACCGAAAGGTCGGACGATCTGGAAAAAAGGAAGAGAGGTGATAAAGATAGGGGTTGACGAGATCGACCACCACAAACCACTGATAGGCACATCCACATGATAGTTGGATGATTATCAAGAGGAGGGATAACCAAGTTTTCTCACAAAAGATATCTAAAAGAAGTCTACTAAGTCGGTGAAGGAATGGAAGTTTTCGATTTACCCACAATCTCATTTACCAAAGAAGAAGCCCAAGGAGTAACCCCGTGACATGATAATTCTGTTGTGATTACAATGATACTTGCCAATGCAAATCTCCACCGAACTTTGGTAGATCAAGAGATCGGCTGACGTCTTATTCAAGCCTGCTCTGGACAAGCTCGGATTACAAGAGAAAGAGCAAAGAGCCTATTTCGATAGTCTTTTCAAGTTAGGACACACACCCATCCAACCCCTCGGCTTCATCTCCTTACATACCACTTTTGGTAAGGGGTTGAAGTCCAGAACTTTGAGCATAGATTACATTGTGGTCGACGTAACATCAATCTACAATGCATTGATAGGTCGAACAACTTTGAATCGACTAGCTGCAGTTATTTTCATTTCTCATCTCTACATGAAATTTCCGACTTCAGAGAAAATTGCCACCATAAGAGGATACCAGAGGTTGGCATGAAAATGCTATAATGAGAGCTTAAATTTACGGGAAGCATAAAGGATAAAGAAGTCAACACAATTGATTTCGGTGGTGTCCAAGCACGAGAAGAGCTACGACCACAACCTGGTGAAAAAATTGAAGAGGTACAAATCGGAGACTAGGTAGAAAAAACAACAAGTATAGGAGCCAACATCGAGAAAGAGTTAAAAGAAAATCACATTAATCTCTTACAACAAAACTCCGACCTCTTCACCTGGAAAGCCTCGGATATGCCCGGGATAAACTCTAACCTTTTGTGTCATAAGCTTGCTGTCTGCCTGGGCTCATGACTTGTCCAACAAAAGTGATGGAAACTCGGGCCCAAAATAGCACAAGTTGTAGAAGAACAAGTACAAGCCTTATTAGAAGCCAGATTCATAAAGGAGGCAAAGTATCCTTTGTGGCTAGCTAATGTAGTCTTGGTGAAGAAACAGAGTGGAAAATGGAGAATGTATGTTGATTATACCGACCTCAATAAAGTCTTTCCCAAAGATCCATACCCTTTTTCCAGCATTGATGCCTTGGTAAACTCAACTTCAGGATATAGGTACCTGTTCTTTATGGATGCAGACTCAGGTTACAACCAAATCCCGATGTACAAGCTGGACCAAGAGAAGACCTCTTTCATGACTCCAAAAGCTAACTATTATTATGTAGTAATGCCTTTTGGATTGAAAAATGCTAGAGCCACATATCAACGATTAATGAACAAGGTGTTCTCACCTCACCTTGGAAAATTAATAGAAGTGTATGTGGATAAGATGCTTGTTAAGACCAAAGAAGACATCAACCTCTTGTCCGACTTAACTGAAGTATTTACCACAATCAGGAGAAGAAAGAGACGCGATCCAAGAGGAGGAAGGTGGCATTGTTCTGCGCCGCCACGCCTTATCACTGCTGTCGTTCAAGCCACCACCAGAGGAAAGCCTTGTTGTCACCATCGCAGTAGAGAAGAGAGACGAACGAGGAGCTCTCACAGGGAGGACAAACGTGACAGAGGAAAAGTGTCTCCCCTGGCCCCACAGGCATTCGCGTCACTGTCGCGGAGCTACTGTGCCACCGCTATTATTGCCATCAGGCTCGCCATGAAGATGAGTTGAGAGGAGGAGAAAACTAAACTTGAGGGAGAGAAGACCGCCAGAACTGGAGTGGTTCACCGCTGTTGCAAGCTGCACCGAGCCTCTGGCAATCGAAAAGCAGCACTGACGTTTCTTCAAAAGCCATCGTCGGAGCTGTTGCTCCATTTCCTTGTTATTAGTAAGTATTCTTGTTTCGAAATCCTCACCGTTAGTGTTCTGTTATTAGTCTATTAAAGATTTTAAGGTGTTGATGTCGTAGGGTTGAATTATCGTAACTACATGTTGCGTTTGTTGCTATCGCTGCTGCAGAAAGTCATCAGAACTGCTAGTCATACTGCTGTTATGTTACCATTGGTTCAATCACCTAATTGAGTCACGTTGAGGTAGAGGCTTTTTCTTAAACCTATTTTATTTCAAGGAATTGTTATAAATCGATATCGATGTGAAAAATATATTTTTAGTGATCGTGTGAGTCTTATGGATAAAATTGGAATGTTTTGGATAAATGGGTTCGATTAAATGCTCAAATAATAAAATTAATTAGTAACAATGCTTGAAGTTTCTTGGTGGGTGGATTGGAATTTGAAGAACTTGTTTGTTGTCCTAATGTATGAAAAAATTTAATAACTTAAAGACAATTAAAGATAACAAGCCAATAAAATTAAATTAGTAATAGCAATTAGATTATGGGTGCTTTGTATGACTAATTAATGAAGTTGGTTTGTTTATCGTTATAAATTGTGATTAGTTTCTTGATTGTTTGAAAATGATTGGTTGTTGAAATTCTTGATTATGATGATTTCTTTGAGCTGGTGTTGTTATGGTAGTGCTTTACTTAAAGTTTGATGAAAATTTTGATTTTCTTTAATTAATGATGTGGGATGAGTTGTTAAATGGTATTGTGACAAATTGAGTATCAAGTATCCCGTGTTTTGAAAAGTTGCTGACGGGGGATTGGTGAATTGTTGAAATTTGTGGAACCCTTGAAGGGTGCAACAGTCCAAGTTTTAGGGGAGGTTCTGTCGAAATTTTATAAGAATTTGAATGAAATTGAATGATAAGAATAATAAAACTGGTACTATTTTCATAAAGACTAGAGACTTTGTCTTGATGTTTAACTTGATTACTTCAAATTAAAGAATTATGTTTTTGCGAAGTTTTAATGAAATCTAAAGTAATAAAATTAAAGTGGACTAAAGAATTAGCTTATTTGATTTTGGTTAACTATGGAAATGATTATGTTTTGGGGAGTTTTAGCGAATTTAAAGTAATTATTTTTAGAATAAATAATTACGTTTCAATTAAGATTATGATTGGAAAAATAAAATGATTTTTGAGTTTTTTTGGTGAAAAGAATTTGGGAGATTTTCAAATGCTGATTTTTAACTGTTAAGCCATTTTGGCGAGCTTGTAACCTCCGTATGGAGTCTAATAACTATTTTAAAGGCTTTGAATATGTTGGGGTGGGTATAATGAGTTTTATTGAATCTTTTTTTGATAAAAACTTGTTAAATGAGATATAAATATTGTGGAGATGGTAGTTTGTCCCGCCCACGGTGAGGATAGTGGCTTTGTCCCATTCACAGATTAATGACATTAATTGTTTTGATAACAGATGGGATTATGATGAATTATTGATGGAGTATTATTGTGGTCTTAGAATTTTCTTCTCGATAAAAGAAATTACCTCGTTGCAAGTGTAGTTCTAAACTGACAAATAATACTCAATCAAAGTTTAATTTTGTTTGTCACAAGTGCAAACCAATAAAAATATCGAGAGTATTAGATCTCAGGTCGTCTCTCAAAGGAATTGCAGTGAGGTATGCGTGTTATCGGTTATGAGGTTCAAGGCGTGGTTTGCAATTAAGAAGACTACAATCTAAATGACAAGAAATTTAAATGACGATAAAAGTAAATCAAGCAACTAAAGATAACAATTACTAAAAAGAGGCATTCATGGTAAGGATAGAGAATCATGGCTTTCTATCCTAGTCATTAATCATAATACAATTATTATCAAGAGTTAAGCCTATTTCGTTATCTCCAACATCGGGAGAAAGTCAAACAAGGCTAATTAATCCCAATCCATAAGTAATGTTAATGGATACAAGACCAACTAATCACTCTAGATCGCCAATCTAAATTGGGTATTAATGACTCAAGATTGTCTAATTTCTCTTTCCAAGCCAAGAATGCTCAAAATTTACTCTAAACCTAAGCCAAGCATTTTATCAAGCACTTGGTGTGCATAGAAAGAAAAGCATATTAAATTGCAAGAAATAGAAAATCTAAACTACCAAATATAAAAAAACAACAATGATAATTCAAGCAAGAAAGAAAGGAACATAAAAAATCAAATTGCATTAATTGAAATTAAAAGAGAGGTTAACAAAAGAAACTAAGAAGATCAAGACAAGAGAGCAAGAAAACATAAATGAAACTACATTAAAACAAGAATTAAAATCTGAAATTAAAAGAAAAATTAAACTAAGAACCTTACTTTCTAGAGAGAAGATGGAGCTTCTCGCTCTAGAACTAACCTAAGGCATATTTCCTACACTACACTAATTGCTTCCCCTTGTTCCATCTTGAATTCTGCATCAAATAGTTTCAGAAATGAGTGGATTTGGGTTTCAACCAGTCCAGAAATTGCCTCGAGTGTTTTGTCTTTAATGAGGTCATGTGCCGCTTGTTACGCATACGCATAGGTCACGTGCCACTTGGTAACTTTCCTTATCACGTGCACGCGTCACTTGGCAACTTTCCTTATCACGTGTACGCGTCGGTCACGCGTACGCGTCGGTCACGCGTACGCGTCGGTCACGCGTACGCGTCGCCTTGACGAATTCCTTCCTCACGCGTAGCGTAAATCATGCGTACGCGTCGCTTTGAATCTTCCAAATCCTTATTTTCCATGAATTCTCTATCTTGCATGTTTTTCTTTTCACTTCTTTGATCCATTCCTTGCCTTTTAAACATGAAATCACTAACAAACATATCAAGGCATCGAGTGAAATCAAATTTTAACTAATTAAAGGCCTAAAAAGCATGTTTTTAACCATTAAACACAATTAGGAGGAATTCATAAAACCATACTATTTCAGTGAATAAATGTGAGAAAAGTTGATAAAATCCACTAAATTTAACACAAGATAAACTCTAAAAATGGAATTTATCAATTATAACTTATGAAATTGGTTAAAATTGTGATTATGATAATTGATTGGCAAGAATGTGGGTTTTGTCTTGCTTACACGACTAATGAGACAGTTGCACCTGGCAAGGATGGTGGTTTTGTCCCGTTCGCTAACTACTGTGGTGGATATGTAGGGATGGTGATTTTGTCCCGCCTTTGGTGAGGACCACAGCTTGAGTATAATTATGGTTATATTTGATTGTGATTGTGAAATATAATTGTGATTATGATTATGATTGTGTTATGTGGGATGTGGGAAATGTGACAGGGCACTCTCTCTACGAGACTTAATTATATATGCATGATATTTTATTCCCCCACATTCTCTCTATGGTTTCAAAGTGACATAGCACTCTCCCTACGAGACTTGATTATATATGCATGTGATTATGATAACCCTAGTGAGAAGGTAATAGCACATTCTCCCTACAAAACTTGTTTATACATATATGATATTTTTCCTCCTGGGGATGCGCATCAGAGAGCTGATGTTCGGGTTAGCTACTAGATGTGTCGGGTCTAGAAATATAACTAACACATTGAGCTCACGGCCAATAGAATAGGTATGCATCATGTGCATTTATTTGTAATTGTTTGGGGGTGCATAATTGTTTGATTTTGCCTAATTGATAATATGTTTAACTGCTAATTATGTAACTTGCCATAATTGTTCTCTATGTGTGATTGTTTTTTGATTGTTTGACTACTTGTGATTGTGATTATTGGTTCGGATTTATTGAGAAGTGTGACGGGTTGTAAGAGATTGACTATATGATTGACTGAATGGTAAATCTTGAAAGAAGTAGAAAGTTAGTAATATGCCCAACGATCGAGATTTAAGAAAAGTAAACGGCAGTAGAATTAAGTTGGTTAATTTTGAGAAAATGATAGTTTAGACAAAAGATTCATAAGACGAGCAATGATCACCACTGTAAAACAAACTTTCTTTTATATATCTTTTATGACAATTCTTAAACCTCTCTACTGAGACCTTCGGGTTAGGTTCTCACCCCGTACAGCCCTATATTTTTCAGAAAACAAACGAGAAAGCCTATGAAGAGTTTATTGAGCATCTGGTCGTGCTTTATTTGTTTTATTATATTAGATGTTTTTCCTCGCCCTTGTTATCGTTGTTTAAATTTTTGTAAAGAGGGATAGGAGTTGTAACTTTATAATATATGTTTCTATATTACTTGTATATATTATTCTTGCATATGTAAAAGTGTTGTCATGCTTTGTATGTATGTATGTACGTATAAAACAAAAATATTTCAGTTTTTCAAAGACAAGTCAATAAGGATCGCAGGTAAATGCTCCTACTTTATTATAGTTATATATAGTTGAGTGGTCATAATATTCTCATTATCAGAGTAGCAAAGCCGGAAGCATTACATTCTAGTGGTGAGGGTGTTATAGAAGAAAGCAGAAAATGATCAACAAATAACGAATTAAACAATATAGTCAAACTCTTTTCTTAGTCAAACTCTTCCATATCTATTATACTGTTACAACATGACTTTTAAACGATGCATATAAATAAGATTCTTGGCTTGTATTGTATTTATACTATCAGAAATATACTTGGCTTCAAACTATCCAGCAATCATAAAGAACTTCCTTATTTCAAGAACTATTAAGAAGTTTTATTAAAGAAAAATATCGTACACTACCCTAATAAAAATTACAAAAAGAAAATAACAATCACACAAACAAAAATAATATGTTTAACCATCTGAATTGATGCAAATGTAGGGGAAACATGTTATTAGATTCCTTATAATACTCCACGTTCTAAAGAAACAAATTAATAAAACTATCCAAAAAAAATTCTAAAATTCAAATTTGTTACTGACATGTCAAATTTTCAATGTAAGAAATAAACCAAAAAAAGATAAAAAAAATCAATATATGAATAGAGATTAAACTTCCATCCCAAGTTTCAAACACCGTATGAAAAAAATTCTAAACTTAAAAGCCAAAAAAAAAAATTAAACTAAAAATGCAAAGAAACAAAAATGAATAAGAAAGGAGTTGAAGCGTTAAAGATGGAAGCCCTGAAATAACCTCAAGTTCCTCTTTGTAAAGGATGAAGCATTAAGCTAAGAGGTCACCATTGAAATAGTTATTTTTGGCTGTTAAAGAGAAAGAGAAAGAAGAGCGAGACACAAGTTACGGAAATACATAACCTACTCTACTTGATCAACCTACTGTCAATTATTGAACCTCTTCAGTGCACATGTATATTTATAGTTTTTCACACAATAAGACAAAAGAAAAACTGAACTTATGAAAACCAGAAAGACAATGAGAAAAAATATAAACATTCAATTAATGGCTTTGGCATACTGTCATTTTGAGTTGAATCATTGTATAATGAGAAAAAGAATAGAATAAAAAAACTGGAGAGATTTACATATATAATGACAATCATCTAAAACCAATATATTTTACTATTAATAAAAGATTGAACTAGTAGCCAGATTCTGCTATTTTTTATTATGCTTAACTGCCTAAAAACTATAATATATATTAAATCTTAATCTTAAGCTAAGAGAATAAATACGAAATAGAGTAAATTTACAAATATCTCAAAAACTGTTATCTATTATATATGTATTATCGAAAGTTACTTTGGCTGATAAAACTCAAAACATCTTTTTCTATAAGCAAACATCTTCATTTGAACTATATGATACTATATCATAAATAGATAGAAGCTTGTTTTCTCAATAACGAACCACAATCACAACCATAATATAATTTATGCAAATTACAACAATATAATTTATGCAAACAATTATCAGGTATACTGACAAACACAACCACAACTGCAATTTCCACTATGGACAGCAACTTTAAACTTTTAATAACAATATTCAATACACATTTGAACTTAACATAATAAAGTTTAACGTTTTAAGATAAAAGAGTTTAACAATTTAAAAAAAATACTGATATCGATTATTGAAAAAGTCTAAAGTGAAGGATAACAAAGAATTATTTAATTACCATGGTGTGTGAGTAAGAAGTTTTGAGGTGAATAATATTAAGTGGAAAGAGAAGAGCTCATTGGAAATCTAATGCAATGTTTGGTACTTTTTCCTGCCGGTTTTTCTGCCGCCCTTGGAGGTCGGTGTTCCTTTCTTATTCACGGCAAGCCTAACAACAATAACAACACACAAAAATCACAAAATAGCATATAGAACAAATAAACCTAAATATCTAAATTTTGAGAGAAACCAAAAGTATTATTGCAACTGAAACCAAACTACTTTCACCTTGATTAAAAATAAACATGTAAAACAGCTCAAACTTTCGACAAAGAAAACGCAGTTGAGAACCCCAAAACAAAAATATAAAAAAATTCAAAAGCAAGGAAAGAGAGAGATCGAGAAAATGTGTACATGAGGGGCACTGGTTGAGATCTCGAGCCATAATGTGTCAACTAGTTGTTGAGGTTCCAGAGAGTGTGAAACTCAAGAGACATATGGGACTCATTCAACATCGACAGCATCCCACTGGCTGAATTAAC
Organism: Arachis ipaensis; assembly: GCF_059453495.1. Lineage (NCBI taxonomy): Eukaryota > Viridiplantae > Streptophyta > Magnoliopsida > Fabales > Fabaceae > Arachis > Arachis ipaensis. The sequence goes on along the minus strand of NC_142437.1, from coordinate 90,106,256 downwards.
CAACGTCGTCACCATGATTGTGCTCGCAGAAAACAAATTCCAGTAGCTAGGGTTAGGTTTTGGGTGGGAGTCATAGGGATTGGTGATCTCAAAACAATGAAGGAAGAAATTGGTGAAGATTGAAGAGACATACAAACCTGAAGGTGGAAAACAGGGGTGAAGAGGTAGGGTTTGGGAGTAAGAGCGAGAGAGAACGTGAGTGACAGTCACCTAGAAACAAAGAGAGAACAGGTAACTGAGAGATAGGATGTAATACAGAGAGCATCCGTTGGGGACGGTGTCGAAGCCGATGGTGTGGTTAGCTTTTATGGTGAAGAAGGAGATCCATAAAGAGAGTGAGAGACTGAGACGTTGAAGGAAGGAGGTCATAGAGAGAGTAAGAGTTTGTTTGGATTTATAGAAAATAAAGGGAAAGAAAATGGAAAGAAAGAAAAAGAGTGGAAAAGTGAATTTTTTTTTTTGTTTGGATGGGGAGGGAAAATTGGATGGAAAGAAAAAAAATATAAGGTGAGTTCCATAAAAAAATTTCTCTCCATGGATGAGATGAAAATAAAAGGAAATGGATAAAAGTTAGTGGAATTACAAATTTATTCTTTGATTAATAAAGAAAACAAAATATTTAAGGATATTAATATAATTTTATATTATTATAATTTTCCTTCTTCTCACTTTTCTTTCCATCCAAACAAAATAAAATTTTCTCTTTATTTTCTTTCTATCCATTTTCTCTTCATCCAAACAATACACAAATAACTTCACTTTTCTTTCCATTTTCTTTCTTCTCATTTTCTTTCCTCTTATTTTCTTTCCTTTCATTTTCTTTCTTATATCCAGACAAAGGCTAAGAGACTGAGACGTAAGAGAGAAGGAGCAACGTATAGAGAAAAGGAGCGCTCTACTTTACCTTTTGTTATCTCTTCTAATTTTTTTCTCATTTGATGTGAGGCTGACGCATGGCTAAAAATGCCACGGTTATTATACTAGTAAGATATTATAAACAAAATATAATTTTTAAATATTTTTTTATGCAACACACATGTACCAAATAAATTGCTATATATAGTGACTTATTTAGTTTATTATATAGATATGTATTTTTTTTGAATCGTTGGACAGCGTGGGATGCGCGAGTATCTTTTCAAGTTTAAGATAGCGTTTAAAATAGAGATTGAGATTGAGAGACAGAGATCGGAGGACAGAGATTGAGAGACAGAGACTTCATTAAGTCTTAGTACTATATTTGGTGTCAGATGTACATGACTAAATTATGTTTCAGTATTTTATTTGGTTCAAAATAAATACATAAACTAAAATGAGTGATGACCAAATTACACTTGGTTATTAAATACCTAATTCATAAAAAAAAGCCCTAACCCTCCCATCTCTTATCCCTTTCCCCCCTTTCTTTTGATGGTGTTTTCGCAGAGGTTCACCACCAAAAGGTCCAAGAGGATGTGATCTTGGAATTTCTGTGCTTGATCAAAGCATTTATTTTGAAGAGATTTAATGGCTTCGATAGCTTCTTCGACCGGTTCTACTGCTTCATCACAATTGTTGTAACTTTTAAAGCACTATCCACTCTATCTCCAGTATTAATGGTTGTCCAAAATAGTGAAATTATTCTCTCTGGATCCTTATCCACCAACTGAAACAAAAAAAAGAATTAGATAAAAAACATAATTAGTTAAATTAGTTCGGAGTATTTTGTGAGTGACGTGGAACGATTTCGAGCATGTTTTTGGATAGATTTCGAGCACTAACCTGAACATTTTTTGCTCTAACACAAGGATTGTCACCAATAGGAACTTTGTGAGTGACGTGGAATGATTTCGAGCATGTTTTTGGAACTCTAAGAGGCTTTTCCAATGACAGCGACACGGTGGTGGTACTGGCGGTATCGACAGAGGCTTCGCTTTAAATGGAGCTCTTTAGTGACTTGCGATTGAGAGGACAAGAAAGTGAGAAGAATAGAAGACCCCCAATTTAGAAATAGTAAGAAGTTAAAGTTAGAATTATTAATTTGGATTTAGGGTATTCTTGAGATAAGTTATCACTAAATTTTCAGTTTTCATCCCCCAAAATTTTAATCCCTTATTTCCACTTTTTGGAAGTATTAAAGAGACTAAAATTTTGTGTTCTGTAACTGAAATTTTAGTTCCAGTCTCAAGTCAATAAACATAATATTGAATTTTAGTGTCCCAATCTTAGTCTTAATACCTCAAAACAAACACTACTTAAGATAATATTTACAAATAGGGGTGTTTAAGACTCATCTTGGTTCATGCCTAATATATATTTTATCAGGTTCTGATTTGTTATTTTTATCCAATGTCATTTTTGGTTCGGGTTATGCTTCTGGTCACTTGAACTAGTCTAAAAATTTTTTTATAGTAAAAATATATATTTTATAGTAAAATTAGTAATATTATACTTTTATATTTTAATACTTTTTTTTAATTATAAGGGAAAATGACTTGGTTAAACCAAGTACATTTGAAAATATCCTGAATGTCTCAAACCGAAAATTGCAACGTCAAAGTCCCAAACCACATTTCTATATAATTCGATTTAGCAAAACAGGTAGTAAATCGAATCTAAATGATTCGAATTAACTGCTAAACGAAATTCAATGGAAATCGAATAAAATGAATTCGATTTAGAAATGAACTTAAATCGAATCTATTAGATTCGATTTATACATGCAACCAGCATTAGAGTAAATCGAATGTAATTGTTTCGATTTACAAAGAAGGGAGGTATATAAAAACAGCTGCTATACGAAATTTTGTAGAGGAGTGAGATTCACAATGGCTAGTGATGAGAGTTTTGTAGCTCTTGTGCACTATAGAGGGTCCATTAAGAAGAAAACACGATCAGGGATTAAGTTCACTGACAAGGACCCGCTGAGTGTTTTTTTCAAACCTTCGACAAGTTTCGCTGAGTTTAAGAGTACTATACTTCAGAGACTAGGACTGCATGGCGTGAAACAGGTGGAGAAGTTGTTCTATCGTATTCTGATCTCCGTGTTACGCGATGATGTAAAGTATATTCATTCATTATTAGCAGTGACGAAGATATGCAGGTGTTGTTTCATTGTCGCCGTCAGTTTCTTGAGGTGAGGACTCCGGAGTTGTTGGTGAAACTTGTGAATGTGGCATCTAGTTCTAGAGGCTCGAACAGGAATATGCACTCCACAGGACATGTAGCTAGCTCTAGTGCATTGCCTGTTGGATCATCGTCAGCAGTACCGGTGTTTGCACCCGAGCCAGACTTAGTGGCTTCACCATCGTTTGCCATCAATCTGAATCGAAGTTGTGATGCATTAGTTAGCGAGGCTGGACCATTGGGAGGCGGTGATTTCGCGGCGCCCAGCTCTCCTCTGTGTGTTCCGGTAATCGGAGAGGTTGGAGCACGCGAAGGGGTTGAAGATGCATTGCAGGATGATGATGATGATGATGATGTGGAGCCTGCAACGATTGCTGCGGATGATAGCAAGGAGGAGAGTCCATGGACGACTCCATCTGTCGGTGGGGGAGCATCTAGTTTAGGTACTAATCAGTACCCCCCCCACTTCTCTGCTCTGGAATTGGATGCCATGGGGCCTCAGGAAAATCAGTCTGTACCTGTGGGCTTCGGGGTGAGAGACTCGCAAAATGCAGGAGGTGTATCTGAGTTTCAGGTCGGCTAGCAGTTTCAGGATAAGGAGGAAGTTGTGCTTAGCGTGAAGACCTATAGCATTCGCCGCGGGTTTGAGTACAAGGTATTGGAGTCGGATCACCGCAAGTACTATGGCAAGTGCAAGGAGTTTGGGAGCGGGTGCGTATGGCTAATCCAGGTCAGCCTCTGCCAGCGCAAGGGAATTTGGGAGGTAAAATGGTACAATGGTCCTCATACTTGTCTAGCCACATCGATCTCTAGAGACCACAAAAAGCTTGATTATCATGTCATATCGGCTTTCATTATGCCCCTGATCAGAGCTGATGCTGCAACGTCGATTAAGGTACTGCAGAATACCACGGAGGCACACTTCGGGTTCAAACCGACATATAAGAGGGTTTGGATGGCCAAACAGAAGGCTGTGGCACAAATTTATAGAGACTGGGATGATTCGTATAATGAGTTGCCAATGAATGTGCCAACTCTGCAAACTCAACAGAAACCAACGATCTCCACCCCTCCCATCCTTTGACATCAGAAAATCTATGTTCAGGGCAGCACGTGGCCAACCCTGAACCCCACCAAACTGAGACAGAACCCGATCTACCGGATGCCACTCAATAACAGCGAAATAGATTAACGCTGTCGCAGCCCTCCACAAAGTCATATGGCGTGGCTCCAAGATCTTGGGATGTACCACCTGCACCACCTCCGCCAGGCTGTATGGCATCCATAGAAACTGCGCATTCAAGCTCAAATTGTTAGTCCACATAAACTAAAAAAGATTAAAATACAACATGAACATGAAAATACTCACATCCTCCGGCTGGAGCAAATCAATCCTCAGCCTCCAATTCGCGACACGAGGCCCCTTGTCGCTCAAGCTCAGCTGATAACCTCCCTATCTGAAAACAACAACATTTAGTTAACAATAATTGTAGATGCTAAATAAATGGAAAATACTTCGCATGGCTAAATGGAGACTACCTCGAGGCCAACGACCAATGGAAAACATCATATCCGTCCGGCCGGAATCCAGGGAACCTCCAAAAGATCCACGACTGGAGGAGCTGCAGTGGACCAGCCAACTTGACAACATTTCTGTTCGCCACACGGCACATGCACTTGTATAGCCATGACAGCACAGCGGAACCCCAACTGTACTGACCCATGTCCTCCAACCTAGCGACATACGGCAGCCATCGGATGTGGAGGCTGGTACTTGACTTGTCCCCAAACAGCTGTGTCGATAGGAGCATCAGATGTACGCGCGGGCGTACCTCCTAACCGTCTCGTCATATGCCCCCTGTGGAAGATCACTAAACGTCTCCTCAAACCATGTGCACTTCACTGTGAACTTGTCGATGCAGTTCGTAGGAGGCAACACCCCGAGCAGCTCCTCAAACCACACCCATGGTGGTCGGCCACCCTCTATAAACCGCGGAAAGTCTGTCAGGCAACCGCTAATATACTTCCTGTCGATCGGGAGACCAAGGTGGTACGCTACATCCTGTAGGGTTATGGTGCACTCCCCAAACGGCATGTGGAATGTATGTATCTCAGGGCGCCATCTCTCTACGAAGGCGGTGACCAACGGTCGTCCAACCGAAACCAACTCTAGTCAATCTTGTAAGATGGTACAGACCAGCCATCTACAAGTAAGGCATGATCCTATCATCCAACCTCATACCGTGCTGCCGTCTCATGCTGCTGATGCATCGATGGGCTGCATAATAATAGCACCTGACTTCTCACATTCGTCACAAAAAAAACCTCTCAATGAATCCTAACCAATCTTTTATAGATAGAAACGCTAACCACTACATTACTCCGAATCCAATTCTTCGTATTAACAAAACAATTACTAATATGAGATAAAAACATGTTCTCTTTATTAACAAACATAAAAAACAGTAGTTAACCCTGTTCATTACTCTACACCTAACCCTATTTTATAGTTAATGACTCACTAAGACTGACATGAACTAAATTTAAATATCTGTTTCTGGATTTATTTTAAAAACCCCACACTAACAGTTCTAACTAACTACTAATTTATTTAAAAAAAATTGAATGTTAAAAAAACACTAACCTCAAGGTAGACGGCTCCAGCAATATGCGCGACTCCATCAAGTCGATACAGATGATTCGGGTCGTCCTCCATGCATGCAAAGTCGGTCCAAACCGGGTTGCTTCAAGAGAATCTCGGAACTGGGTGGTGGGGTTCGGAGTGGGGTTTGAGGTTTGTAAGTTCAAATCAAGTGACTTCGATTTGTTTAAATAACGAAGAAGCATGTAAATCGAAGCAAGTCAGTTCGATTTACAAAAGCATCAAATCGAAACAACTTGTTTCGATTTGCGTTTCTTTTGAATTCCGTGGCTAAATTGAATTAAGTTAATTCGATTTACATGTTTTCTGAAATCGAATTCACCAGCTTCGATTTATTTGTTTTCCTACCACGAACGTAATTCGAATTTATTTGATTCGATTTGCATTCAAATTATTCTCTCCCTTAATTCGAATCATTTAAATTCGATTTACTACGTATATGGCTAAATCGAATTCACTCAATTCGATTTATATAGAAATTAACATTAGGACTTTGACGTTACAATTTTCGATTTGGGACTTTCAGGACATTTTCAAATCTACATGGTTTAACCAAGTCATTTGAGTATTATTTTTATATATAAAATTTATAAATTTATATATACTAATTTTATATGAGATTGATTCGATTTGACCTAATTTATTTTAAATTGCTTTCGAACGAGATCAAAATAGTTTCTAGCATTTTTTTTTTTATCCATTTTCGGGTCTAATTAAACCTAGTACAATCCGGGCCATGAACACCTGCGTTCACAAATACGACTGGATAGGCTTGGCGTAATGGAAAGAAAGGGCCTTGGACATTCCACTTTGTACGACGAACCCATTGGTTTAGTTTAGGGTTTTAATGCTCACATCAGTTAGTCAGCTTAGCTAGCGTCAAAAAGAAGAAACAGTAAGTGAGAAAGAGTGGCCCCGATCCGATGGCAGCGTGCTTCCTCTGTCCCTGTCCACATCCTTCATCTGCATCTGCATCTGCATCTCCTTTGGATCTGAAAGAAGAAGGAGGAGCCATCTGCATCACAATCGCCATTCCAACACACAGGAGGAGGACCAGGATCAGATGCAACCTCTCCGTCCCCTCAAAAACCAACGCCATCACCAAGACCGAGCCCCACCCCGTCTGCACCTCCGTCAAAGCCTTTGCTCCAGCAACCGTCGCTAATCTTGGTCCCGGCTTCGACTTCCTCGGCTGCGCCGTCGATGGCCTCGGTGACACCGTCTCCCTCACCGTTGACCCACACGTCCACCCAGGAGAGATCTCCATCTCCGACATATCCGGTACGGGCAACAACACTACCAGGCTGAGCAAAAACCCTCTCTGGAACTGCGCAGGGATCGCCGCGCTCGAAGTCATGAAGATGCTTGGAATCCGCTCCGTCGGCCTCTCCCTCTCTCTTCAGAAGGGTCTCCCCTTGGGAAGTGGCCTGGGGTCCAGCGCCGCCAGCGCCGCCGCAGCCGCCGTGGCTGTCAACGAGATCTTTGGCAACAAACTGGGGGTGCAGGAGCTCGTCCTGGCTTCCCTGAAGTCGGAGGAGAAGGTTTCCGGCTACCACGCCGACAACGTGGCGCCGGCGATCATGGGGGGGTTCGTGCTGATCCGCAACTACGAGCCCCTGGATTTGATCCAGCTGACGTTCCCGGCGGAGAAGGAGCTTTTCTTCGTGCTGGTGACGCCAGAGTTTGAGGCCCCAACAAAGAAGATGCGAGCTGCCCTCCCTTCGGAGATTGGGATGCCGCACCACGTCTGGAACTGCAGCCAGGCGGGGGCCCTAGTGGCGTCGGTCCTGCAGGGGGACTTGCCGGCTCTCGGGAAGGCTCTCTCCTCCGACAAGATTGTTGAGCCTCGCCGTGCCCCCTTGATTCCCGGCATGGAGGGCGTCAAGAGAGCCGCTCTCGACGCAGGTGCTTTCGGCTGCACCATCAGCGGCGCTGGCCCCACTGCCGTTGCGGTCATTGACGACGAGCGCAAAGGAATGGAGATCGGTGAGCGCATGGTAGAGGCTTTTCTTAAGGAGGGCAACTTGAAGGCCTGTGCTAACGTTAAGCACCTTGATCGCGTTGGTGCTAGGCTTATTAGTAGCACCAGGATTTAAACGAAGAAAAAAGCATTTAACAAATGCCAAGGAGTTCTTTCATATGCACTTATGCAGGGTGCTTTTGTTTGTGCGAAGAAGAATCAGTATGAGTGCATAATAACCGTGCTGCTTCAAAAGAAAATCTTCCCTTCTAAACTAAAGATTTTTGTTTGGCTTCTTTACTACAAACAGAGGAGAAACAGGTTCTCAGAAATGCAGCTTTTAGGATTCTAATTGCTTTTACTTGACCCTGTAAGCTTAAAAATAATACTTAAATTCCATTAAATGTAACAGTTAAGTTCAATATGGTATTTTAACTATACCATATATCCTTTCTTTCTATCTTTGTTTTAGAAGTTGGAAAGTTTTCCTTTCAAATTTTACTGCCTTTTGTGGGATTAAGTTTTTGGTGCAAACTGCTGCATTTTGATGTAAATAGATTTTTGTGATTTTTATATTGAAGTCATGTGTGATTATGATACTGTTATCCTTCACTTCACTGTTGTTGACCTTTGCCCAATGCTTGATTTGGATTTGGTTTTGGACTGTGCGCTCTTTTTTTTTTTATTTATTTATTTGTTTTATTTTCACTCTCAAAATCTATGTTGATAAGAAGCAAACTAGGATGTGAAGGTTTCTGCAGTTGAAATATCTCCAAAGCCTGTGGTTATTGGGAGCGCCACAACCTTTTATAGCAAGGAATTTGAAACTTACCATTTAGAAAAAAAGGATTAGTTGATTTTGAATCAATGTGGGTAATAGAGTCCTTTTTCTGCGCTTAACACACCATGCTGACACTACACGTAGGTTTTGAATTAGTGCGGTAAGAGAGTCCCTTTTCCTATAACTATATTTTAAGGCAAGAGATAAAATTGGTTTATCATTGATTGCTCAAGCAGCTGAATTGCCAACTCTTCCATGGAGTGGTTCTGATGTATATTTCACTCCCCAGTAATTGTGCCTTTCTTCTGTCTAGGGTGCCCAATTATAAGTTTAAATTTTTTTTCTTATAGGTGAAAATTCCTCCAGGATTATATGAAATATTTGCATAAAGAGAATTGGATAAATACCCTTTTGAGAAACTGTCCTAACCTTACTTTTGTGTTCTTTTTTTTTTCTTTTGGCAAAGTTTAGAAAGTAACAATCACAAGGATGTTTCAAGTAATAATCACAAGATGAAGTTCTGATGCACATCCTCATTTATCTATGAACCTATCAGGTATGTGCTCTACTGCTCTCTGAAGTTTCAATTCTTAATTACTTTTGGTATAATCCTTACATGGTGTCTGTCATAAAATTGTTTATTGCATTATCACGTGAGCTGTCACTCATAATTTTAACATTGTTTTATCAATATCCCTAAATGCTAATTGTATACATTCGACTTCTATTAGCATTTAGCAGTAAGCAATACATGATGCCTACTCTATTCGGATATCAACAAATATATTCCTAAAGTATATGACATTTTGGCAAAGAAAATGAAAAAGAAATAATTTTCAACTCCGTGTGTTATATTATTGTTTATGAAAAAAATTAAATAATAAATATGATGATTTCTCTTTGTAATATAGATCAACCAAGTTGGAACTGTTACAGAGGTCATTGAGGTGGTGAAGCAGGCAAAGGAAGCACATTGAGAAGTGGTAACTTCCCATAGATGTGGAAAAACTATAGACCCTTTCATTGCTGCCACTGGAATTGAGAAAATCAGAGAAGTAATATGATTTTCTAGAAAATAATTCTTCTGCCTTCAATGTTAAGATGTTATGAGTTTGTTCAAGTGAATTTTCTTGAGAAAAAATTCTGCTTCATTTGCGAATTGGCTTCTTGAAACTTAGGTCATTACTCTTTAAAGCTTTTGTGGTGATGCCAGAGTTTGAGGCCCCAAAAAAGATGCGAGCTGCCCTCCCTTCGGAGATTGGGATGCCGCATTGCGTCTGGAACTGCAGCCAGGCAGGGGCTTTGGTGGCGTGGGTCCTGCAGGGGGACTCACCGGCGCTCGGGAAGGCTCTCTCCTCTGACAAGATTGTTGAGCCTTGCTGTGCCCCCTTGATTCCCGGCATGGAGGGCATCAAGAGGGCTGCTCTCGGCGCAGGTGCTTTCGGCTGCACCATCAGCGGTGCTCGCCCCACTGCCGTTGCGGTCATTGACGACGAGCGCAAAGGAATGGAGATCGGTGAGTGCAAGGTAGAGGCTTTTTTCAAGGAGGGCAACTTGAAGGCCTTGGCTAACATTAAGCACCTTGATCACATTGGTGCTAGGCTTATCAGTGGCAACTGGATTTGAATACCTATGCCACTGCGGCTGCCATTGCCATGGTATGTTATGAACCATCCTTCATCTTCAGTTCATCAAGATGGTACTTCCCCTATCACAAAGAAAAAGACTGCACTTTTGCAGTGCTTTACACTCCGAATATGTTCATTATACTTGTGTTTGCATTTGTTTCTCTGCATTGCTGGCGATAAGATTGGGAGATTTCACTCATAAATTTGGCTTATATGTTATATTTGTAAATTATCTATCTATATCTATATCTTTTAAGATGCATCTGCTGATATGCACATCATTTTCTGAGAGTTTCTTTTTCCGGTTAATTGCTCTCTATGAAACCTTTGGGTTTATATTCTCTGGGGAGAATCCAATAGTTTCACTCTGGTATAATTGCAAAGGATAGCAAGGTAAATACGTGAAATTACAATTAGAAATTTTGAATAATGCAAGGTACTTCTTGAGAAAACTCATGATTTTATAGAGAAGTTAGAAAGAAATGCGGTCATGTTATTTAAAGATTTATTCATCGAAGAGGAAATTTTATTTTTGTTATTTATATTTTCCCTATTTTATCTTTTCACTTAACTTCCATGTACTCCCAACAGTCCCAAGTATTTATCAAGAACCTACTCTTAGAGTTAGAACAATGTTGGTGGTGGGTGTGCATTGGTGGTGGTGGAGTTGGTGGTTGAATTGGAAGTAATTTAGTCTTTTTGAATATTTGTTTGATTTGTTCATTCAATACATAGACAAATATTTTGAATCTGTCTTCAATGTCATATCATCTACAATTCTACATCAACCAAAAAAAACCATATATTGGATTTGATTTTTATGCACCAAGTGTAAAAGAGTTTTCACACACACAATTAATTTAATAATTTTGTATTGTTATGTAAAAGTAATTAATTTTTAAATTTACTACTTAAAAAATATAAAACCGATTAAATAACTGTAAAATTAAGAAATTTATAATATTAGTGTATTAAAATTAAATTCTTGTTTTCTATTGCCATTAATATCAAAAGATATAAAGAAATAGAATTGTCATGACATTATTTTAACTTCTTTCGATGGAAAATACCGAGTTTTTAATTTGAATATGGAACCAAAAGCAGTGTTGAACTCGCGTATGGGGAGGAGGGGTGTTTCATCTCGTTGTGGGATCAGAGGAAGCAGAACTCGGACCCTGCGAGTTGTGTCTCTCAGAGTGTAAAAAAAAATTACCCAGAACAAACAAAACGGAGGGTCCAAATTCCATGTTTCAGATTTCAAATTCCATCAGCTGCAAATCGGACCATGCGATTTGTGAAGCAAAATTTCATGACCAAAGAACTCGCATGGTCCGAGTTGTGTACTCTGAGTTTTTTCAATTTTTTAACACAAATCGGACCCTCCGATTTGTGTACTCTGAATTTTTTTCAACTTTTTCAACACAAATCGAATGGTCCGATTTGTGTACTCCCACAATTTTAAAAAACACCAAAAATTACCATGTTAAAATATATTACTTATTTTGCTTCCATATCAATTTTTTTTTTTGTGGAAAATACCACATCGAGCATAAGTGTCAGCCAAGACAGACAAATGCGCAAGTGTTATGCCATACCGTTATAGACTTTTGTTCCTTCCCAATTTGTTTCTGAACCAATCAATTAGAAATAAAGTCTATTACTATTTATTTGTGTATAAATATATATTTTTTAATTTATTTTTATATGTATTTTATGTAATAATTGATTCAGTGACCAAGAATATTAAAACTTGTAATTTGCACCGATTAATAGGTCAAGTATGTTTTTAAAAGAAGAATTTGATGTCTCAAAACAAAAGCAAATATCATGTTTTTATGGCTTACTTATTATGTTAGTTCTTATAATTTTACTAAATTTTTAATTAACTTCTTATATGAGATTTTATTTTCCTACGTTCTCTTTCTGATTATAAAGTAACAAGATATTCTCTTTACAAAATTTGTTTATATATATATATATATATACATGAGATAATAATATCTCCAGTGAGAAAGTGATAGGGCACTTTTTCTACGAGACTTGTTTATTCATGCATTGAGATATTTTTTTTTTCAGGAGATGCACATCAGAGAGCAGATGTTCGAGTTAACTACCGGATGTGTCAGGTCTGACAATATAACTGACACGTGAGCTCATGGCCCGTATAACAGGTATGTATCATATGTATTATAATTGCTTGAGTCTGCATAATTACTTGGTTTGCCTAATTGATATTCGTTAACTGCTAATTGTGATAGTAACTTGTCATAATTATTTTCTATGTGTGATTGTTTGATTGTCTATCGGATTACTTGTGAATGTAACTTGTTGGTTCGGATTATGGTGGCTTGTAAGAGACTGATTTTATTATGGTTTGAATGTTGAATGAATTTTGGGTCGGAGGCTGTGATTGATTGATTTAGTTATATCTCTTGTTGTGTTGTGGATTTTGGGACAGAGGCTGTGATTGTTGGAACGTGAACGAATTTTGGGCCGGAGGCCGTGATTGGATGAATTCTTAGTAAGTTTGGTGAAATTGTTTCTTTAGTATGTAGTGAAATGTTACGGTATATTGTTGAGATTGGAATTTTCGTAAATAAAATATGAAATTGGATATAAATATGAGTTTTGATGATTTTTGGTTTTGAATGGATAGTTCCATGATTTTGAATTAGTGAGTATTATGCGCAATGATCAAGATTTGAGAAGATAGTTTGGCGAAAAGATTCGTAAGACAAGCTATAATCACGGCTGTAAAATAAATTCTCATATATATATATATATTTTTTTTTATGACAATTCTGAAACTCCCTACTGAGATCGTGCATTTAGATTCTCATTCCCTACAACTTTATCTTTTTCATAAAACAAAAGAGAAGTCTATAAAGACTTTACTAAGTTTTTGGTTGTACCTTATTTATTTTATTATCTTAGATATTCTTTTTCGTCCTGTTATCATTATTTATATTTTTGTAAAGGACAATAAGAATTGTTATTTTATGATATGTGTTTGTATATTATTTGTGTAATTATTTTTATATAAGTTATTTTTGTGACTGTAAAGTGTGATGAGATATATTTATGTCTATTTGTATGTTTGTATAAGATAAAAATATTTTCAATTTTTCAAAGAAAAATCAATAAAATTTTTAGTTAAAGGCTCTTATTTATTATCGTTATATATAAAAAATGGCACAATAAAAAATACGACATTTTGATAATGAGAATGTTACAATACAAAAATATTTTAATATTACAAATAAATGCTACAACTTACTATGCTTTTTAACCTTCATTTTAAATTTCAAACATCATTGTAAACACCAAGGTTGCGAGAACCGGACCGGTCATTAAACCGGTGAGGTCACTGGTTTAATGGTTCACTGGTTCGATCGGGATTCAACCGGGGTTCAACCGGTTTAATTAAATATTAAATAAAATTATTAAAAAAATTTAAAATAATCTTAAGTATATAAATTTAATAATTTTTAACTTAATAAAATTTAATATTTCACATAATAAATTATCCATTATTTAATATTAGAGGTTCACAAACAACTTCAAACATCAAAGTTTATAACTAAACAAAAAATAAAACGTACATAATGACAAACCCATAATGTTCTACATTCAAAAGATGAACCAGTTTGAGAATTTTGAGCAGCATTATCTTGTGGCTGTGAGTTACTTTGTGAATGTTCCATCTATAACAATCAGAAAATCAAAGACAAGAAATCAACTTCAAAAAACCATGAAAATAATGAAGCAGCAAACAGAACAGGCAGTAGAGAATCAAAAAATATTTCCAGCAAACAGAACAGGCAGCATAGAGAATCAAAAACTATTTCCAGATTCCAGCAAACAGAACAGGCAGCATAGATAAACTTCATGCAGCTTGACAGTCACAGAAATCAACTGATTCAGGTAAAATAAAAATTTAAAGCTATTTCCATTCAGAAGCAACAAAAAGCAGAAGCAAACAGAATGGTCGAGCATAGAGCAAACAGAAGCACAGAGCATATTCATGAACCAGCAAACAGCCAAACAGAATCAGCAAACAGAACAGGTATTTCCAGATTCCAGGAAACAGAACAGGCAGCATAGATCAACTTCATGCAGCTTGACAGTCACAGAAATCAAACAGAATGGTCGAGCATAGAGCAAACAGAAGCACAGAGCATATTCATGAACCAGCAAACAGAATCAGCAAACAGAACAGGCAGCATAGAGAATCAAAAACAAAAATTAAGATCAGCATGTTATCCATGAACCAGCAAACAGAATCAGATGCCCTGTTATTTTTTTTCCAAACAGAACAGGCGAGCTAGAAGGAAGCATGTTCAAAAGTTCAAAATCAAGAAGACAAGAAAATCAGTCTTACCGGCGAATGAGAGGCGGGCTCGGCGAGCTCTTCGAGGTTCGGCGACGAGGAGGCGGGCTCAACGCGGTGGTGGTCGCGGCTGCTGGGTGGCGAACGAGGAGCGATGCTGGGTCGCGAACGAGGAGCGATGCTGGAATCTGAAGCTTCGTCGGCGGTGGCAATGGTGGCCTTGGTGGATGAGGGGGGAAGAAAGGGGAGGAGGCTGGGAGCTTCGAGGGTTTGGTGGGTGGCTGATTGATTAGGGTTAGGTTGGTTAAGGTTAACGCGTACGCCAGTTTTGTTTTTTTTTGTTTTTTTGTTTTTTTTTTAAAGCCAAAACGACGTCGTTTGGCTTCTGAATTTCCAAACCACTGAACCGTTAAAAAACCGGACGGTTCTTCCGGTTTACCAGTTAACCGCCGGTTTGACCGGTTTTTCCACCGGTTCTTTGCTAAACGGTTTTTGAGGTTACTCGGATCGGTCAGGTAACCGGTTTTCGGTTTTTCCGGTTGAACCGGCCGGTCCGGTCCGGTTTTCAGAACCATGGTAAACACTACTAAAATGCAAACATCTTAAGTCTTGTTGTTTCTTTTGGACTACCATCGTATGAAGAGTCAAACATTTTTCCTATAAAGGTCAAAATAAATTTTAAAGTTTGCTTCAACCTGTATGCTGAATACTTGACAACAAAATTCAATTTAAGATTGTGTTATTGATCTATTCTATCTTATAAAAATTAGGTTTATGTATTTACTGATGGAGTTGATATGATATATTTCTGAGAGTATTTTTGATTTATTTTTTTAACTCATTAAATATAATTTACTATGATAAATTCATTATATCAACTAATTGATTTGATTAGATATTTAAATATCACACAATTTATTATAATATATATCAATTTATTTTGGTAGTATTTTTTAATTTATTTCTTTCAATATTCTAATAATATTTTTTTAATTTATTTTTTAATTTATTAAACCAAATTAATTATACTAATTATATGTATTAATTAATTGATTTGATTAATTTATTAGTCATTAAAATAATAAATCTATGAATAAAATAGTCATTAAAATAATTGATTTGATAATTATTAGTCATTAATTTATACAATAAATCATATCTATCGAGTCAAATTCAATAATGTGAATTAAGGACCAAACTAAAATAAGATGATTTCTTACTTATTCAAATTGAATATAATAAATACAAATTAATTTTATCAGATAATCATAATCTTTTGATCTTTTATATATAGATGGCTAAATAAATTTATAAGAACATCTCTAATGCTTGGTATTAATTTTATTTTATTTTAGGTCCCACAAGATGCCACATGAACATTTGTGGACTATATATCATAAGACTTGATTTGAAACTTAATGTAAAATTTGTCACTCCAATGCTTGGTTTTATTTTAATTTAAAGTTTAAATTATTTTTTATTATTTTAAATAAATTTAATTAAATTATAAAAATTTAAATAAAATAAAAATATAAAATTATAAAATTAATAATTATATACCATATTTAAATTGAGAGAAAAATTAAAATTTTATAAATAATTAAAAAAATGACGTTAAATTGATTTGGATCCATGATCCATTTTTCTACCAAATTGGTAAGATAATAAAAAATAAAATAACAAAATATAGAGTACAAATAAGTATATCTAATTTATTTGAATAAATTTAGTTGAGTCTTTGTCACAATATTACAATAAAACAATGTTACAATAACATCGTTAGTATTTAATTAATGGATGAGTTTAAACAAGTGACAACATTTCACTCTTCTTTTTTTAAAGTGATATGGTATCTTACTGATACGAGTGTCATTTCAAAAATGGTATCCAATGCAAGTTTGAACTTTAAATCAGTTCATTACTGTACAAATCAAAATTGATACCTAAAATTGATCTCATTGGAGTTGCTCAAAGAATCATCATTTTTATTACTATTTCAACTCTTTTTTTTTCTTCTTTTCTTTTTTCTTTATGTATAAATGTACTCAAAATGAGGAAGCAAATATAAATGTTTCATTGATTGTTTATTTGATGAATACCATAGCCTAGAAATGACTCAATTTTTACCCGGAGCAAGTGGACAATGCCACTACATCTTACCCAGTGGTATATCTCAATCAGATTCAATTTTCATTCTCAAATTCATTTTCAATATCATTTCAATTTATTCAAAAATCATAATTAAAATTAATCCTCATCATCCTTCGTTCTCGTAGCCAACCTCATCATTCTCAATCAAATCCAATTGTCATAATTCCTCATTATCACACTCATCCTCATCACACTTCTCATTTCATTTAATCTATCTCTCCTTAGTTCACTTTTTCGACTCATTAGGTATCATTTCTGACTCCTCTACCCTCCATTACACCGGCTCTAGACTCATAATAGGATTTATAAAGGGTTAGGAGATTCGAAGAATGGTTAAAAACACAAAAATACATTTTCTGTAAAACTGGGTGGTCATGCGTACGCATGCCACCTCTCGCGTACGCATGATGTTAAAAATTTGGTCTCGTGTACGCATGCCAATGATGCGTACGCATGATGTTAAAAATAATATGTTCACGTACGGAGATAGTGCTGCGTACGCAAGAAAATTGGGCAGAGCTAGATACTCGCGTCGTGTGACACCTCTGTGTACACATGCATATCAGAATCCAGAAAAAACTAATATGCTGCAGAAATACATTTTTTTTACCAAAATTTTAAATGCGCATAACTTTTTCGTTAAAAATCAGTTTTCAACCGTTCTTGAACCGTTGGAAAGATCAATAAATAAACTTTTATAAAAATCTATTTTCGTTAAATTTTCAACTCCGAGTACTGAGTTATGACGCCGAAGTTGGCTAAAAACCAATTTTCGCCCAACTCCGAGATATGACTTGAGTAATGAGGAAGAAACGGAAGAAGTTGGCGAACAAGAGGTGAAAATTGAAGAAGCTTGTCAAGAGGGGGAGGTTATCCAAGAGAAATAAAAGGAAGTGGAAATCACATTGCCAAAAATGTTGGAAGCCTCTCTACCTAAGTCACCATCGTCTATCACATCATTTGCGTGGGTGAAAATCTTGTCCTTTAGCTTTATTAGTCCACTTGAATACGGTTTGTTAGAAACGGATGATCAACTTAGCGTCCTTTGTGGATTAAAGAGAAAGAGTGAGATGGTTAGTGGTGGACAACGTAAATCAAGGCTCACTAGGATTGAAACCTCAAGATTTGGGTTCCAAGGATGGTGCAACTCTCAATTAGATGGATCTCGGAGGATGGTTTGGCATTTAAGTGAGAATTCCGAAGTCTTGTCACCCAAACAGAATCATGAGAATTAACTAGAAGACTGGTACAAAATCAAGATTTGGGATCTTAGAATACAAAGTGAGGATCAACAATTTTGGGAGCTTTTTGCTTGTTTGAATGAATTTGAAAGTTTGGTGCACTTAATTGGGAATTTTGGAGCATACTTGATGGCCAAGCATTGGTAGAAGTATAAAGATGAATTCAAGCATAAACCTCCATGACAAGAGCTCACCAAAATGTCCAACTTAAGAATAATAAATAAAAGTGCTAGGTGGAAGACACCTCATCATGGTAAAATCTTCCAACCTTCACTTGTTTTTACTATTCTTGTACATATTTCTCTTAGTTATTAGCTTGTTTAGGTAAATTGTTAATTGCATGCTTGAATATCTTGTTTGATGTCACTTTTGAAATAGTTTGTAGCTTTCTTAATTTGATTTTCTAGCCTTATTGCATTATTGATTTTTCAAGTAATTTTTTAGTTGATTTTAGCTTTAGGATGTTAAAAAGTAGGTTGAAAACTTTTTTTAGGATTAGTTATGCATGTTAAAAAAAATCACATCATGCGTACGCATAGAAGATGAATACGCACGATACCTTTCTAGAAGCAAAAGTTATTTGTGCGAGAATCATGCGCACACATAAAGCTTGAAATCATGCGTACGTATGCCTCATGTTCACCTTTTTTCTTCTTTCTTCATTCTTCTTCCTTAACCCTCAACCCTCAACCCTTCCACTACTCAACCACCATTAACCACCACAACCGGAAAAAAACCATTGCCATCGGACCACCCTCCACCACCCATCTTCTTCCTTATCCTTCTTTTCTTCTTTTCTTTCCTTTTTTCTTCCTTCACCATTCCTCTTCTCCCTCATCACTTCACTGCCGTACCACCACGAACCACCACCGCGGCACCCTCAATGTCGTAGCCACCTTCTTCTTCCTCTTTTATTCCATTTCATCTTTTTTTCATTTCTTCCTCCATTCCATGGTTGAGTCCAAAAATAGGGCAGGCCGCTGTTCTCCATCATTTTCAGCGAACTCACTACCATCGGCACCACCTAACAGCTCCTGTCCCTGTTCCTCTGCCCTGTTCAATTTGCCATGTTTCAGGTTTTTCATTCATTTTTTTCTTCTAAATTCTATTAAGTTAGATTAATTTTGCTAGTTAGTTGATTTTTTTAGTTAATTATTTAGTTAGATTGGTTCTGTTAGTTGATTCTAGGTTGTTAGATTAGTTGCGGTTAGTTTAAGTTAGTTTCATAAGTTTTGCATTGTTGTTATAATGTGTTTGGAATTATTATTGACGGTGATGTCGGATTCACTAACTTGTTGTGAATTGCTGCTGATTTGATTAATTGCTTGGTTCTATGAATTGTTGTATCACTGATTATTTTGTTGAGATTTTGTCACTTTCAATGTTGGATTGCTGGATTAAATTGATTTGAATGACTGCCAAAGCTCTGTTGTTCATGCTAAACTTTTGAATTGGTTGCAAGTTTACCTTTTCAATGCTATTGTATGTTGTTATGTCCTTGCATACCAAATGTTTGTAATTTTGTCTGAAAGAGTTTTGTATTGAACATTTTTGGTCAATTTCTTGAATTCGATGCTTGTTTTTCCTCTTGTCTTACCTAATTACATTGAATGAATATGTTAAATCTATAATTGACCAAATTTGTTGAATTTTGCATATTTGAGGTCGTTTACCTATTATTGCAAGTTTGATACATCTTATCCTATGTAACCTCATTTGATTCACTTTGTTTGCCCTTAATTGGTTTTTGGGTTACATTAGGCATAAATCTCACTCTTTTGATATCAACCTTGTAATATTAGTGTTTGAAAGCATTGATATTTGAACATGTTGTGTCATGCATGAACATCTTTTCTTTATTTTCTATTTATTTAAAATATGAATTTATTGAGTTTTAATTAGATTTTAGTGTTTGAAGCCTATTTGGATGCTACTTTGAGCTGCTTTAGTGTTTTAATTATTTCAAGTGAAGTTTAGATCGGTTTGGCAGAGTTCGTATGCAAGGAAAGAGAAGAATTTTGAATCTGCCAAGCTGGCGTTAAACGCGAACCTAGGCGTTTAGTGCCAGGAGCCTTGTGAGTCATGCCAATACATTCTCCTGGACCTCATTTTGCACTTTACACATTTTTTAAACCCTAGTTTTTCTCTGAGTTATGAGCAACTAAACCTCTTTGGTTAAGGTTAGGAGCTCTGTTTATTTCCATGGATTAACACTATTATCACTCTATTTCAATTAATATATTAATTTAATTTCAAAGATTACTTTCATTATTCATCTTATGAATCTGAGTGTATTGGAAAATAACTCGTGTTCTATATGAATTCTTGTTGATTCTTGGAAAAGTTATCTCACTTGAATACTAGCTTGAAAGTAAATTCCTCCAAAATTGCTAATTACTTTGACTTAATAGGATACGTGACATATAATCCTCTTATATTTGGGTAATTAGGGTTTTTGTGGCTAACAAACTAGAATTGAACCTAATCCTCTAATCTATATTAAGTGACTAAGGAATTGGCGGTTGATTAGGTTAGAGGAGACTAAATCACTAAGGAATTAGGGTTTAGTCAATTACAGTTTGCCATGAAATGAATCTTGCATGATTAAAATAGTTGGTAAGAAATCTTAATTTGGAAGAATAAATAACTCTGAAACCTTAACTATCTTCTCACATACTTCTCACACCAATTTCACTATTTGCTTTCTTATTCTCTGAATTACTATTTAATGCTTTTGAACCTCAAAACACCATTTTTTGCCTGCCTGACTAAGTGATCCATTTGACTATTATTGCTTGGTCCATCAATCCCCGTGGGATCGACCCTCACTCACCTGGGGTATTACTTGGTACGACCCGGTGCATTTGTCGGTTAGTTTGTGGACTATGAAATTTGGATACCACTGTGTTTTACTGTTTTTCATGTTTGATTCAACATCAATTGCATATGTTTATGCCTATATGTTTAATTTTTGCTTCGAATTACATGTTGTAGCTACCATATAATTTGACTCATTATTCCTTGTTTAGGCATTTACTTGAGAATGCTGCTTCTATATCACTGAATGATGCTTGCTTATATAATCTCTATTTCATTGCCTTGTGATTCCATTTTACATACCCTATTCCCCTACTCTTTTACAGAATGACTGATAGAAAGAGAAAGTCAAATGCCATAGGGCCGAGTAAGAGGGGAAGAACTTAACAAACCACTAAATCAGCGGATGAGCCACAATATGAGAGACAAATCAGTAGGAGAGACTAGATTAATTAGAGAACACCTCCTACTAAACCGTCTAAGTTCTCCAACCTCTACGCAAAGCTCAAGTTCTCTGAATTTCTGAAATGAAGCCTCCATGTTGAGAGAAAACTCTAGATCCCTGCTGAGTTGAGAAAGTTCACTGATGATCAGATTGATCAGCGAAAATGATTGTTTCTGGATAGAAAACTGGTGGAGGCGAACGCATCTTGGGTCTGTGAATTCTACGCCAACTACTACACGGGGACCCTCAATGCATTTTACCTTCGAGGTAAGCAGATTTTGGTGACTGACGAAGTCGTTGAGGAGATCATCCACATCCCGCCTAAGCTTGAAGGCAAGGATGATTATGAGGGGGAAAAGAAGGATAGACTCATTTTGACCTTTGATTGGGATAAAGTCCTGAGCGTTATAGCACAGCTGGGTAGCACATGGATTTATGGTACTCAGAAATCGGGTCACAAATCTATTACCATCAAGTACCTGACTATTGAGGCTCGGCTATATTATTAGATCCTTTCTATCTATGTGATGCCGAGTACCTATGGGACCGAGATCACAACAGATATGGCAGTTTTTATTTGGTGTATTTTGGAGGGTAAACAGTTGTACCTTCCAAGACTCATTAGGAAGTACATGGGGGCAAGCTCACATCATTGGCAACCTCGCCTTCCCTTGCTTGATTACTCAGTTAGCTTTGAGGCCGAGGTTGTCTGGGAGGACGTTGATAAATACCTATAGTCGCTGGAAGCAAGAAGATTATACCTCATGGCAACTAGTACAAATCTCAGCCATCCACCAAAAACAGAGGGTGCAACTAGGCATAGGAAGAGTGGCTAGCTATATAGGAAGAGTGGTTTTTAAGGGAAATAAAGAGAGATGCCTCACACATTCATATAGTGAGTGAGTAAATAAATAATCAAGTAATGGGATCATATGAAACTCGAGAACCTTCAGAAGAGGCCAAATACAAAACACTCGATAGAAACTGTAAATTCTTTTTATTGTTTTTGGACCTGCATAGAAATTGAAACGTGAGGACCTTTGATGTGAGATCACTGTCCACTTTGACTTTGGCTTCTAGCATTTTTTGTATTGATGTGTGGTATAGATGCAATGTTCATTCACTTCTATTCTAAGGGAACCCTTCAATTGGATTATCATGCACTTTATTATCTCACATATTTAAACTATAACTCTATAATACACTTATTTTAAGAAAATATGTATATATTACATAGAAATCACAAATGAGATTATTATTAACATGTTATGAACATGAAGTATGAATCATCAGTGAGCAACATGATTCATAATGTTGTCTAGCGCCATCCTTCCCGCCACTCACCCGTCGACGGCCGTGTAGGCCCCATTACAGCCTCACCGTGCGAGGTAGCGTTATCGATGTCTAGCGCCATACATTGTTACATTTTGATACGTGCATAACTGTCACATGCACGTAAATGGAGTCCAACTTGGATGAACCGTTTTGTGATGTCCCATCGTCATTCATCAACGACAATTTCTCTCATTCATACGTAGTCACCAATGAATAATAAACCAGATATTCAGTTCATTAGGTATGCAGATGGTTAGTCTAATACTTATGCAGTTTGATTAAGTAGTTGCTAGTAACATATGTCGGATGTTTAATTCCATAGGTATGTAGATGGTTATGCTGATTCTTAATTAGATGGTTATTCCTTCTGGTTCGGTTTACTCATGCACAGTTAATAATGATTGGATGTTTAGTTCACTAGGTATGCGGATGGTTATCCTAATGTTAGGGTTTAGGGAGTAATTTGGGGTGGAGTATGTTTTTACTTTATTGGGCCAATTTTAAAGCCTCTTGTTCACATTGTTCACAAAGGTCATTGTCTACCTAGCAAGAGTATAAGAAGTTCTATGGAATCGATTTGATGATTAAGTATTTTCTCAGATCCAAAGCATATGTTACAAAGAGGACATTAACTCCCCATGGATCATTCTAATACCTAATAATTCAATTTTATGAGGTTAATTATTACATTGTAAGAGACCACAATAAGACATCAAACATCCTATGATGAGAGTAGTTCATGAAAAAAGCAACCCACATAAGAGATGCTCATAATATCACACACACACACATACACACACACATTTTTACTCTATAACTATTCCGATATCAAAAAATTTCAATAATTTCACCTTTTTTTAGAAAAATTAGAAAAATGAAGAAAATTTTTACTCTATAACTATTCAGATATAAAAAATTTCAATAATTTTACTTTTTCTTTTTAGAAAAAATAGAAAAATGATAAAATTTTTACTCTATAACTATTCAAATATCAAAAAATTAAAAGAAAAATAGACAGAAAGTAAAATTAGAGAGAGTTGCAGTGGCAAATTGAAGAGAAAGAGAGAGAGAGACGGTGATGCGAGCCGCGAAAAGGAAAAGAAAGAGAGGTGGAGGCGATGAGAAAGAGAAGGCAGCAGGGGATCTGAACTAAATAAGGAGGAGGTGTGACAGATCTGGACCATGGGAGCGAGGGTATATTTTCTGTGTAAACAGATTCACCTCTGGCCCCTGGACACGTTGGAACCTCATGAGTTCACCGGGGTGGAGCACAGCGGCAGCGACGAATCTGGACAGATCTGGATCTGAAAAAGTATTGGAGAAAGAAAGATAAAAAGAGAAGGGTGCGACGGTGACAGCAGTGGCAGTGACGGAGAAAAAAGGAAGTGACAAAAAAAATAGGGAGAAAGAAGGAGAGAAGAGGAAAAGGGCGGAGCTTCTTAGAAGAAGAATGAGGAAGGAGAAGATGAAAAAAAGGGTTAAGATTAAGGGATAAAAATGGTATTTTAAAAAATAATCAGGAATAAAAGAGTAAAAATTTGTGTCTCATTTAGTGTGTCTCAGTGTCTCATCTTTTTTTAAGGACATTAAATACATGTATTTTATGTATGTTTGTGTATTTCTGTATCTTTAAAAAATCAGCGTCTTAACAACCAAATATTGTACAAGTGTATCCGTGTCTATGTCTTTTATGGACACGCACATGAAACAAACACACTCTAATGTATGATCTCTAACTTAGTTCTTCTTGAGACCCATGCTAACTTGAGCATTGGAGTCCTTGCAGGAACACCCCCACCATTGGGAATGACAAACTTAGAGAATTAGCAACTCGGAATAAAAAGATGTCGGCAACATTGTGTCTCCAACTTACTCTCTACAATTTTGTTCAAATAACTCTTAAACTTGGAAGAGCATAAACACTTCTAAACACTTGGAATATACACGTTGATTATATCCATAGATTTTGTTTTCTGTAAATCTCAGCAGCCACTTTAATTTTCTTATTGAGATTGTATTTTGATTTTTGTTGATGTAATTTTAGTTGCAGTTGTGATTTGTTGTTTTCCAATATTTAGCATCACTTAAACATGCAACAATGTCTATATGTAGTTACTCTATTTATTTATTATTTTTAAATGTTATTTGTATATTAAAATTATCTACTAAAATTACCATCAATGTATTTATGTATAAATATATATATATAGTTTAATTTATTTTTAATGTATATTTATATTCCAACATGTATTTTATACTGGTGGCTGACTTTGGTGGCTGATTTTTGTGTATACGTAACAATATAATAGATTTTTTTTAATATATTTTCAACAATTATGCTACGTGTACACTAAAATTAGTCATCAAAGTCAGCCATCAATATAAAATATATGTTGAAATATAAATATACATTGAAAATAAATTAAACCACACATATATTTATACCTAAATACATTAATAACTAATTTTAGTAACTGATTTTAGTGTACGAATAACATTTTTATTTTTTCAAATGAACTTGCATATCTTATTATTTTTCTATACAAGGGACATCACTTTATAATTGAATTGTATCACAGTTCTAATTATTATGTCAATTGCATTAGTTTTGGTATTACATGTGTGACTTTTCGAATTGGTGAATATGAATTCTGTTAGGGCTATGTTATTCTTGAATTTAATAGTAGAAAACCTTAAAAAATAAGTTAATTATATACCATGATAGGCTCAAGAACTTGGTTGTGGAATTAGGGATGGTGTTTTAGTTGAAAATGGGTGTAGTGAGTGTATTTATATTTTGGTGGATGTGTCAGATGCAAGGTCTAACATGCAGGGGGCGTGTTACATGCATCACGTGGAGGACGTGGAAGACACGTGGCAGAGCTGCTGGGGTTGGCAAGTAGCACGTGGGGGTGTGTTGAGCCTGCGTGCTGACACGTGGCAAAGCTTAGTTGGGTTGGCAAGCAGCACATGGGGGGAGTGATGAGTTAGCACGCATGGGGCATGCTGACACGTGGCAAATCCTGGTTGGTTGAAGCTCCAGCACGTGGGGGCGTGCTGAGTTAGCATGGGTAGGGCGTGTTGACACGTGGCTCACTCTGATTGGCTAATGAAGCAACACGTGGGGGGCATGCTGAATGCTCCCCTCTATATAAGGCAAAGCTCCGTACCATTTTCATTGCAAAGAAGAGTGTGCTTTGAGTGTTCTTTGAGTGTTTTGGTATTGTAATAAAAGGGTATCGCAAACTTGGTAGTATATCACAACGGTGAGATAATATGGAATACTCATAAGGATTGAGGTTTGGGTGCCAGAATTCATTTTTGTTTGTGGTTCCATGCACATGACATTAATAGAGATTCGAAACAGTCTCTGTCAAAGCATAGAGAACGTTATGTTAAGGAGAGTGAGCAGAATTCTGTACCGGAATTCTATTGTAGTTTTTGGTGGTCTAATATAGTTTGATGTCATGCTGATCATTGACGAAGCGAGTATGTAGAATGTGTTCCAAATTCACTGGCAGACTCAGATGCGACAGCCACGGATTGAGCTTTATGTTGAGTTTGAAAACGTAGAGGCAGATGGGATTCAAAATGATTTAGATATAAAGGATGATAGAGCTGCAGTATACGAAGGAATAAATGGTGACAGCGAAGAGGACTTCGAAGCCACTTATGAAGCCGGCGACAAAGATGAGGATGGTGATGTGGGAGTTGAGGCAACAGTAGAGAATGTAGTGGTTCATCCCTCGGGTAGTCAACCAATGAACATTTCACCTTTTATGCATAACTTGGATCTTGACGCCATGCATGCACCGGAATTTCTGGAATATGCAAACATAGGTACGTGATGACTAAATAATACGTTTTTGTTAATAGTATATTAGAACGCTAATATTAATGTTTGGAAATAGGAAACACACAAACCCTAAATATTTACCTCCTCCATGTATTTTATATCCTACCTAAATCTTGCTGCGGTCTTCGATAACCACGTTGTGGTCCGTTCCGAATGACTCCACCTGAAACATGATTTATTGAAAAAATTTCAAAAAGTCACCGTAAATCAAACATGCATCGTGAATAATACGTAGGACTAAAATAGGTTTTTTGTTATCTCATAGCAATTGGTATCTCAGCCGGTGGAAGGGCCTGTCTCGGTATGGGCGCAATACAGGGCATTCGCTCCCATGCCTAAACAAACAATAGATTAAGAGGGCCATCCATCTTCTTTGTATCATATCGTGATGCACGGTATAGTGCTCTGTAAAGATGTGAGAGACATACTGACCCCCAACTATAAGTCTGGATCCGCTCGAAATCGCGAACCAATGATAGATACTTCGCGTAGGCATATGCGGTCGACTTATCTGTGAATAGAGTCGAACCCAACAAATAGAAAATCTGGCATCTAACGTATCTCCTAATGGACTCCTCAGTATCCAACAGCTCTACGTCTCTAATACGTCGAACCTAACACAACTTTATATAGGACTTCAAAGAACTACTGACTTCTGGTTCACGACCGAATATCGTGATGCTCTGGCTCTGTAGGAAGTTGCTACTACCATTTGTCCATCCGCTCCTAGACTCTCCATCAACGGGTAGGTGATGAATCCATATTTGATGATGA
Organism: Arachis ipaensis; assembly: GCF_059453495.1. Classification (NCBI taxonomy): domain Eukaryota; kingdom Viridiplantae; phylum Streptophyta; class Magnoliopsida; order Fabales; family Fabaceae; genus Arachis; species Arachis ipaensis. The sequence goes on along the minus strand of NC_142437.1, from coordinate 90,079,171 downwards.
TTTTTGGCTGAAATTGAATGGATTTCATCATAAAAACTTGCACTTATTCCAATAAATAGCATGCATTTGAACTTTTCTCCTAATTTGTGCTTGATTATGAAAACATGCTTTTTTGTGCCTAATTTGATTAATTTTATTCCATTTACCTTCCATTCGATGCCTTGATATTATTTGTGAGTGATTTCAGAGGTATAAGACAGGAATGGCTTGGAGAGAATGGAAGAAGAGCATTCAAAGTGGAGGAAGCATGAAGAAGCAAAGGAGAAGAGCTCAGCCTAGTGTGCATATGCACAGACTTGCGTGCGTACGCACAGCCATCAAATCAGAGCCACGTGTGCGCGTGAGCCGCATCGTACGCGTCGCGCGTCCATTCAAGCATCGCCTAGTGTGCGTGCGCACAACCTCCTGTGCGTACGCACGGGTAGAGATTTTTGGCAGAGTGTGCGTGCACACACGTCTGTGCGTCTGCACAGGTGGCCGTACATGCCTTCATTAAAATCTTACGTGACTCGCAATTTTGGTGGTTTGGAGGCCCATTTCTGAAGCCATTTAGCTCATAAGGAAGGGAAAATGAAGGGGAGACCATAGCATAACATTAGGGTAGCTTAGGAGTAGTAGTAGATAGCTTTAGTATAATTTTTCTTTAAGTTTTTCATCATCTCTACTAGAATTTATACTAGGGTTTTTACATTCAAGTGCCATTTCCATTTTGATCTTGGATTTTGCTAATTTCCGTTGTAAGTATCTCTTTGTTACTACTCTTTATAGCTATATTGTTCTTACTCTTTCATTATTACATGCTTTCTTGAGTCTTTATTGTTGATTGAGATCATTTGTTGCTTTTGGTTTCAAGCTTTTCCTCATTTTTCCTATGATTAAGGTTTTTTCCCACCAAGTGTTTGACAAAATGTCAATTATGATTTTGGGCTAGTTTTCTATCTCTTGGCTTGGGAAAAGTGAGCAATTGGGTTCCTAGAGTTGGAATGTCCAACATTTAGTGTCAATTCTTGGATTGTTAATTGTTCTTGTTCCCACTAACGCTATGTTGTTGCTAAGGCAATTAGCAAGCAATTTAGGATTTGTGGGTTAAGAACACTTATCCTCATTTAACTTACTCTCCGATGTGAGGTTAATCAAGTGAGATTGATCCATTCTAGTTGTCATAGTTGTGGTTCCAACAAGGAAAGGACCCTTAGCTCACTCCAAGCCAAGATACCTTTTATGCTTCAATTCTTTCATACACATTTACATTAGTTCCTTTTACACTTTACTTGTCTATATTGCATAGTTACTTCGTTAATTCCTTTATTAGTTCATTTATTACAATTTTGCATGTTCTTTTATTGCTTTATATGTTTATCCCTTTATTGAAAACCCCTTGATCCTCACAACCAAGATTGCACACTCATTGGTCTCAAGTGTTCTTGGGAGACGACTCGGGAATTGAAACTCCCGGAATTGAATTGGTTTTAAATTGTGACATTGTTTTGAATTCAAACTTTGACTGTGAGCATTATCCATTGGCTTGGACTATACTTGCAATGGAACTCAATTTATGGAAAATTCTAAGCCGACGGTTTGCACTATGTCAAGTTTTTGGCGCCGTTGCTGGGGAATTAATTTAAGTGCAATGAGTGCTATAATTTTGGTTGTTGTGAATATGTGAATAGTGTGAATATTTGGTTTTTGTTTGCTACTTGGCACTAATTTGTAGATAGCGCCTCTACCTAAGTAGTGATAGTAACTAACATTCTTGTTTGTTTAGTTCTAGGTAAATAGATATAACTCGAGTATATATTCATTTATCTATTACTTCTATTAGTATTGTTGCACTTTATTTTTTCTTTCCATCATGAGTTATCACCCTTTTTACTTGGAGTCTGGTTGTTATCATGTTGTAGGGGGTAACAATTCCAACTCTAGTTCACATCAAGGTATGGGAGGCCAATTCGAGGGAGGGTCACAAGCAAAAATTCTTGGCAACAAGGACCCTAGGATCCTAATATTTATCAACCTCTCACTCCAAGTGGAACACCTCATCATTACAATTTTTTTCATCCATATGCTCATGCCCCATACCCACTATACGAAACACAACCATTGTACTCTCAAGCCCCTTTACAATTCCCACCACCAACTTTTTCTCAACCAACCTACCCATCACCATATATGGGATAACTTAGCTTCTGATGCACGAAATTGTGATCTCCAGGCTCGAACAAATCCTGGTAATGGCTCCAAAGCTTGGTGCTCTGATCTTAATTCATAATTGTCACAACTTCGATACAACTAACCAGCAAGTGCACTGGGTCGTCCAAGTAATACCTTACGTGAGTAAGGGTCGAATCCCACGGAGATTGTTGGTATGAAGCAAGCTATGGTCACCTTGTAAATCTCAGTCAGGCAGATATAAAGTGATGAAGATGTTTTCGAATAATAAATAATAGAATAGGGATAGAGATACTTATGTAAATCATTGGTAGAAATTTCAGATAAGCGAATGGAGATGCTTTTCGTTCCTCTGAACCTCTGCTTTCCTGCTATCTTCATCCAATCAGTCTCATTCCTTTCCATGGCTGGCTTTATGTGATACATCACCACTGTCAATGGCTACTTTCGGTCATCTCTCGGGAAAATGATCCAATGCCCTGTCACGGCATGGCTAATCGTCTGGAGGCATCACCCTTGTCAATGGCTTCATCTTATCCTCTCAGTGAATAATATGCTCACGCACCCTGTCACGGCACGGCTATTCATCTGTCGGTTCTCGATCATGCTGGAATAGGATTTACTATCCTTTTGCGTCTGTCACTAACGCCCTGCAATCGCGAGTTAGGAGCTCGTCACAGTCATTCAATCATTGAATCCTACTCGGAATACCACAGACAAGGTTTAGACTTTCCGGATTCTCTTGAATGCCGCCATCATTCTAGCTTACGCCACGAAGATTCTGGTTAGGAGATCTAAGAGATATTCATTCTAGCTTATTTCATGTAGAACAGAAGTGTTTGTCAGGCACGCGTTCATAAGGGAGAAGGATGATGAGCGTCACACATAATCATCACCTTCATCACGTTCTTGGGTGCAAATGGATATCTTAGAAGCGAAATAAGATGAATTGAATAGAAAACAGAAGTACTTTGCATTAATCTTTGAGGAACAGCAGAGCTCCACACCTTAATCTATGGAGTGTAGAAACTCTACCGTTGAAAATACATAAGTGAAAGGTCCAGGCATGGCCGAGATGGCCAGCCCCCAAAACGTGATCAAAGGATCATAAGGTAATCCCAAGATGCCTAATACAATAGTAAGAGGTCCTATTTATAATAAACTAGCTACTAGGGTTTACATGAGTAAGTATTTGATGTATAAATCCACTTCCGGGGCCCACTTGGTGTGTGTTTGGGCTGAGCTTAAGTGTTGCACGTGCAGAGGCCATTTGTGGAGTTGAACGCCAGTTTTTGTGCCAGTTTGGGCGTTCAACTCTGGTTTTGGATCCTTTTCTGGCGCTGGACGCCAGATTTGGGTAGAAAGCTGGCGTTGAACGCCCGTTTACGTCGTCTATTCTTGGCCAAAGTATGGACTATTATATATTGCTGGAAAGCCCTGGATGTCTACTTTCCAACGCAATTAGAAGCGCGCCATTTCGAGTTCTGTAGCTCCAGAAAATCCACTTTGAGTGCAGGGAGGTCAGAATCCAACAACATCAGCAGTCCTTTTTCAACCTCTGAATCTGATTTCTGCTCAAGTCCCTCAATTTCAGCCAGAAAATACCTGAAATCACAGAAAAATACACAAACTCATAGTAAAGTCCAGAAATGTGAATTTAACACAAATCTATAGCTTTTTGCCTCTTGAATAGTTTTGGCATCTCACTTTATCCATTGAGGTTCAGAATGATTGGCATCTATAGGAACTTCAGATTTCGAATAGTGTTATTGACTCTCTTAGTTCAGTATGATGATTCTTGAACACAGCTTCTTTATGAGTCTTGGCCGTGGCCCTAAGCACTTTGTTTTCCAGTATTACCACCGGATACATAAATGCCACAGACACATAATTGGGTGAACCCTTTCAGATTGTGACTCAGCTTTGCTAAAGTCCCCAATTAGAGGTGTCCAGGGTTCTTAAGCACACTCTTTTTTTGCTTTGGACCTTGACTTTAACCGCTCAGTCTCAAGTTTTCACTTGACACCTACACGCCACAAGCACATGGTTAGGGACAGCTTGGTTTAGCCGCTTAGACCAGGATTTTATTCCTTTAGGCCCTCCTATCCACTGATGCTCAAAGCCTTGGGATCCTTTTTATTTCCCTTGCCTTTTGGTTTTAAGGGTTATTGGCTTTTTGCTCTTGCCTCTTGGTTTTAAGAGCTTTGGCTTTTTCTGCTTGCTTTTTCTTTTTCTTTCTATATTTTTTTTTCGCCTATTTTTTTTTTCTGCAAGCTTTGTTCTTTGCTGCTTTTTCTTGCTTCAAGAATCATTTTTATGATTTTTCAGATTATCAAATAACATGTCTCCTAGGCATCATTCTTTCAAGAGCCAACATATTTAACATTCTTAAACAACAACTTCAAAAGACATATGCACTGTTCAAGCATACATTCAGAAAACAAGAAGCATTGTCACCACATCAATATAATTAAACTAAGTTCAAGGATAAATTCGAAACTCATGTACTTCTTGTTCTTTTGAATTAAAACATTTTTCATTTAAGAGAGGTGATGGATTCATAGGACATTTATAACTTTAAGACATAGTTACTAACTACTAATGATCATATAATGAAGACACAAACACAGATAAGCACATAACATAGAAAACGAAAAACAGAAGAAATAAGAACAAGGAATGAATCCACCTTAGTAATGGTGGCGTTTCCTTCTTGAGGAACTAATGATGTCATTGAGCTCTTCTATGTCTCTTCCTTGTCTTTGTTGCTCCTCCTTCATTGCTTTTAGATCTTCTCTGATTTCATGAAGGATGATGGAGTGCTCTTGATGTTCCACCCTTAGTTGCTTCCAATAATTGTGTGGAAGAAAATGTATCCCCTGAGATATCTCAGGGATCTCTTGATTTGCAGTCAAATGTTCTACCACTGAGCTATAGACCCTTGATGGAAGCTTTTGTCTTCCCTTTCCTCTTTCTAGAGGTTTCTCTGGCCTTAGGTGCCATCAATGGTTATGGAAAAAACAAAAAAGCTATGCTTTTACCACACCAAACTTAGAATGTTGCTCGCCCTCGAGCAAAAGAAGAAAGAATAGAAGAAGAAGAGGATATGGAGGAGATGGATGGCTGTGTGTATTCGGCCATATGGGTGGGATTGGGTGGGGAAGAGATGTTGAATTTTTGAAGGTAAGGGGGTGTATGGGTGTGAGTGGTAAATGGAAGACAGAAGGGATGAGTGTTTATTGGGAATAGAGGATGATTGAGAAGAGAGAAGAGAGTGAGTGAAGGTAGGTGGGGATCCTGTGGGGTCCACAGATCTTGGGGTGTCAAGGCATTTACATCCCTGCACCAATTTAGGCATGCAAAATGCCCTTGCACACAACTCTGGGCGTTCAGCGCCAGGTTGGTGCCCATTTTGGGCGTTCAACGCCCCTTTGCTGCCATTTCTAGCGTTGAACGCCAGAACCATGCTTGTTCTGGGCGTTCAGCGCCAGGATGCTCCCATTCTGGGCGTTCAGCGCCAGAACTATGCTCTGTTCTGGCGTTTGAACGCCAGACAGATGCTCCTCCAGGGTGTGATTTTTCTTCTGCTGTTTTTGATTCTGTTTTTGATTTTTTTGTTTATTTTGTGACTCCACATGATCATGAACCTAAGAAAACATGAAAAACAATAAAAATAAGAATTAGATAAACATTGGGTTGCCTCCCAACAAGCGCTTCTTTAATGTCAATAGCTTGACAGTGGGCTCTCATGGAGCCTCACAGATGTGCAGAGCTTTGTTGAGACTCTCCAACACCAAACTTAGAGTTTGGATATGGGAGTTCAACACCAAACTTAGAGTTTGGTTGTGGCCTCCCAACACCAAACTTAGAGTTTGACTGTGGGGGCTCTGGTTGACTCTGCTTGGAGAGAAGCTTTTTCTGCTTCCTCTCCATGGTTGCAGAGGGAGATCCTTGAGTTTTAAACACAAGGGAGTTCTCATTCCATTGAAGGAATATTTCACCTCTGTCAACATCAATCACAGCTCTTGCTGTGGCCAGGAAAGGTCTTCCTAGGATGATGGATTCATCCTCTTTCTTTCCAGTATCCAGGACTATGAAATCAGCAGGGATGTAAAGGCCTTCAACCTTTACTAACACGTCCTCTACTTGTCCATAAGCCTGTTTTCTTGAACTGTCTGCCATCTCTAATGAGATTTTAGCAGCTTGCACCCCATAGATTCCCAGTTTCTCTATTACAGAGAGGGGCATGAGGTTTATTCCTGAACCAAGGTCACACAGAGCTTTAAAGATCATGGTGCCTATGGTACAGGGTATTATGAACTTTCCAGGATCCTGTCTCTTCTGAGGCAATATCAGTTGATCCAGATCACTTAGTTCATTGATGAACAAGGGAGGTTCAACTTCCCAAGTATCAATGCCAAATAATTTGGCATTCAGCTTTATGATTGCACCAAGAAACTTGGCAGTTTGCTCTTCAGTAACATCCTCATTCTCTTCAGAAGAGGAATACTCATCAGAGCTCATGAAGGGCATAAGGAGGTTCAATGGAATCTCTATGGTCTCCAGATGAGCCTCAGAGTCCTTTGGTTCCTCAGAGGGAAGCTCCTTATTGATCACTGGACGTCCCAGGAGGCCTTCCTCCTTGGGATTCACGTCCTCCACTCCTTCTTTGGGTTCGGCCATGGTGCTTATGTCAATGGCCTTGCACTCTCCTTTTGGATTCTCTTCTGTATTACTTGGGAGAGTACTAGGAGGGATTTCAGTGATCCTTTTACTCAGCTGGCCCACTTGTGCTTCCAGATTTCTAATGGAATACCTTGTTTCATTCATGAAACTTACAGTGGCCTTAGATAGATCAGAGACTAGATTTGCTAAATTAGAAGCATTTTGTTCAGAGTTCTCTGTCTGTTGCTGAGTTGATGATGGAAAAGGCTTGCTATTGCTAAACCTGTTTCTTCCACCATTATTAAAGCCTTGCTGGGGCTTTTGATCCTTCCATGAGAAATTTGGATGATTTCTCCATGTTGAGTTATAGGTGTTTCCATAAGGTTCACCTAAGTAATTTACCTCTGCTATTGCAGGGTTCTCAGGATCATAAGCTTCTTCTTCATGAGAAGCCTCTTGAGTACTGTTGGATGCAGCTTGCATTCCATGAAGACTCTGAGAAATCATATTGACTTGCTGAGTCAATATTTTATTCTGAGCCAATATGGCATTCAGAGTATCAACTTCAAGAACTCTCTTCTTCATAGGCGTCCCATTACTCACAGGATTCCTTTCAGAAGTGTACATGAACTGGTTATTAGCAACCATGTCAATGAGTTCTTGAGCTTCTGCAGGCGTTTTCTTTAGGTGAATGGATCCACCTGCAGAAGTATCCAATGACATCTTTGATAACTCAGATAAACCATCATAGAATATATCCAGGATGGTCCATTCTGAAAGCATGTCAGAAGGACACTTTTTGGTCAACTGTTTGTATCTTTCCCAAGCTTCATAGAGGGATTCACCTTCTTTCTGTCTGAAGGTTTGAACATCAGCTCTAAGCTTGCTCAGCTTTTGAGGAGGAAAGTACTTGGCTAAGAAAGCCGTGACCAGCTTATCCCAAGAGTTCAGGCTGTCTTTGGGTTGAGAATCCAACCATAATCTAGCTCTGTCTCTTACAGCAAAAGGAAAAAGCATGAGCCTGTAGACTTCAGGATCTACTCCATTAGTCTTAACAGTATCACATATCTACAAGAATTCAGTTAAGAACTGAAAAGGATCTTCAGATGGAAGTCCATGAAACTTGCAGTTCTGCTGCATCAGAGAAACTAATTGAGGTTTCAGCTCAAAGTTGTTTGCTCCAATGGCAGGAATGGAGATGCTTCTTCCATGTAAATTGGAATTAGGTGCAGTAAAGTCACCAAGCATTCTCCTTGCATTGTTGTTGGGTTCGGCTGCCATCTCCTTTACTTGTTCGAAATTTTCAATTAAGTTGTCTCTGGATTGTTGTAATTTAGCTTCTCTTAATTTTCTCTTCAGAGTCCTTTCAGGTTCTGGATCAGCTTCAACAAGAATGCCTTTTTCTCTGTCCCTGCTCATAAGAAAGAGGAGAGAAAAAGAAAAGAAGAGGAATCCTCTATGTCGCAGTAAAGAGGTTCCTTATTGTTAGTAGAAGAAGAGAAGAAGAAATTCGAACACAGATAGAGGAGGGGGTTCGAATTTGGTGATGATGTGAGGAAGAGATGTTAGTAGATGAATAAATAAATAAAATAAGATGAGAGAGAAGGAGGGAATTTTCGAAAATTAATTCTGAAAAGGAGTTAGTGATTTTTGAAAATAGTTTTTGAAAAATGTTAGTGATTTTCGAAAATTAAGATTTAAAAAAAAATAATTAATAAATTAAAAAGAAATTTTGAAAAAGGGGGAAGATATTTTCGAAAATGAGAGAGAGAGAGTTAGTTAGGTAATTTTGAAAAAGTTAAGAAACAAACAAAAAGTTAGTTAGTTAGTTGAAACAAATTTTTAAAAGATAAGAGGTTAGGAAGTTAGAAAAGATATTTTGAAATCAAATTTTTGAAAAAGATAAGAAGATATTTTTGAAAAGATATGATAGAAATTAGTTTTGAAAAAGATTTGATTTTTAAAATCACAATTAATGACTTGATTCACAAGAAATCACAAGATATGATTCTAGAACTTAAAGTTTGAATCTTTCTTAACAAGCAAGTAACAAACTTCAAATTTTTGAATCAAGACATTAATTGTTATTGTTATTTTCGAAAATTTGGTATAAAAATAAGAAAAAGATTTTTGAAATTTTCTTAAATAACTAAGAATTTTGAAAAAGATTTGATTTCTGAAAAAGATTTTGAAAAAGATAAGATTTTCAAATTGAAAATTTGATTTGACTCATGAGAAACAACTTGATTTTAAAAATTTTTGAAAAAGTCAACTCAAATTTTCGAATTTGATGAGAGAAAAAGGGAAAGATATTTTTTTTGATTTTTTGAATTTTTATGAAAACATGAAAATTATGCAATGCATGAAATTTTTAGATCAAAACAATGAATGCATGCAAGAATGCTATGAATGTCAAGATGAACACCAAGAACACTATGAATGTCAAGATGAACACCAAGAACATATTTTTGAAAAAAATTTTTAATGCAAAGAAAACATGCAAGACACCAAACTTAGAATTCTTTAATGCTTAGACACTAAGAATTCAAGAATGCATATGAAAAACACTAAACAACACAAAACAAAAACTCATCAAGATCAAACAAGAAGACTTACCAAGAACAACTTGAAGATCATGAAGAACACTATGAATGCATGAATTTTCGAAAAAAAATTCAAGATGCACATGCAATTGACACCAAACTTATGACATGACTCATGACTCAAACAAGAAACAGAAAAATATTTTTGATTTTTATGATTTTCTAATTTTTTTGGATTTTTGTATAATTTTTTGAAAACATTTGGGAAAAAGGAAGTAATGAATTCATAGTTCTCAATCAAAATCCTGGGAATTAGACATGGCTTCATGGCCAGTCAAGCTAAAACCTGTTATATGAAACACTAGAATTCATTCTTAAAATTTTTTGAAGAAAAATATATTTTTGAAAACACAATTTTTTTTTTCGAAAAATTTTTGAAAACAAAACAAAAAGAAAATGACCTAATCTGAGCAACAAGATGAACCGTCAGTTGTCCAAACTCAAACAATCCCCGGCAACGGCGCCAAAAACTTGATGCACGAAATTGTGATCTCCAGGCTCGAACAAATCCTGGTAATGGCTCCAAAGCTTGGTGCTCTGATCTTAATTCATAATTGTCACAACTTCGATACAACTAACCAGCAAGTGCACTGGGTCGTCCAAGTAATACCTTACGTGAGTAAGGGTCGAATCCCACGGAGATTGTTGGTATGAAGCAAGCTATGGTCACCTTGTAAATCTCAGTCAGGCAGATATAAAGTGATGAAGATGTTTTCGAATAATAAATAATAGAATAGGGATAGAGATACTTATGTAAATCATTGGTAGAAATTTCAGATAAGCGAATGGAGATGCTTTTCGTTCCTCTGAACCTCTGCTTTCCTGCTATCTTCATCCAATCAGTCTCATTCCTTTCCATGGCTGGCTTTATGTGATACATCACCACTGTCAATGGCTACTTTCGGTCATCTCTCGGGAAAATGATCCAATGCCCTGTCACGGCATGGCTAATCGTCTGGAGGCATCACCCTTGTCAATGGCTTCATCTTATCCTCTCAGTGAATAATATGCTCACGCACCCTGTCACGGCACGGCTATTCATCTGTCGGTTCTCGATCATGCTGGAATAGGATTTACTATCCTTTTGCGTCTGTCACTAACGCCCTGCAATCGCGAGTTAGGAGCTCGTCACAGTCATTCAATCATTGAATCCTACTCGGAATACCACAGACAAGGTTTAGACTTTCCGGATTCTCTTGAATGCCGCCATCATTCTAGCTTACGCCACGAAGATTCTGGTTAGGAGATCTAAGAGATATTCATTCTAGCTTATTTCATGTAGAACAGAAGTGTTTGTCAGGCACGCGTTCATAAGGGAGAAGGATGATGAGCGTCACACATAATCATCACCTTCATCACGTTCTTGGGTGCAAATGGATATCTTAGAAGCGAAATAAGATGAATTGAATAGAAAACAGAAGTACTTTGCATTAATCTTTGAGGAACAGCAGAGCTCCACACCTTAATCTATGGAGTGTAGAAACTCTACCGTTGAAAATACATAAGTGAAAGGTCCAGGCATGGCCGAGATGGCCAGCCCCCAAAACGTGATCAAAGGATCATAAGGTAATCCCAAGATGCCTAATACAATAGTAAGAGGTCCTATTTATAATAAACTAGCTACTAGGGTTTACATGAGTAAGTATTTGATGTATAAATCCACTTCCGGGGCCCACTTGGTGTGTGTTTGGGCTGAGCTTAAGTGTTGCACGTGCAGAGGCCATTTGTGGAGTTGAACGCCAGTTTTTGTGCCAGTTTGGGCGTTCAACTCTGGTTTTGGATCCTTTTCTGGCGCTGGACGCCAGATTTGGGTAGAAAGCTGGCGTTGAACGCCCGTTTACGTCGTCTATTCTTGGCCAAAGTATGGACTATTATATATTGCTGGAAAGCCCTGGATGTCTACTTTCCAACACAATTGGAAGCGCGCCATTTCGAGTTCTGTAGCTCCAGAAAATCCACTTTGAGTGCAGGGAGGTCAGAATCCAACAACATCAGCAGTCCTTTTTCAACCTCTGAATCTGATTTCTGCTCAAGTCCCTCAATTTCAGCCAGAAAATACCTGAAATCACAGAAAAACACACAAACTCATAGTAAAGTCCAGAAATGTGAATTTAACACAAAATCTATTAAAAACATCCCTAAAAGTAACTAGATCCTACTAAAAACATACTAAAAACAATGTCAAAAAGCGTATAAATTATCCGCTCATCAGCTTCCATCACCATCCCACTCCCATCAACCTCCCTCACGAGGAGCATAACTTTCAAGTCCTCATCCAAGAACAGCGGGAATTTAAAAAAAAAACAAGATGATTGCATGGCAACTCTTGTCGAAGTCTTGTCCCGTCTGACACCTTCTCATTCCATCCCTAACAACCTTGCTCCTCCACAACTTAGGACGCCTAGTGATCCCCACTTGCCGCCTTCATCAACTCTAAAGTTTAGCATTGATGCTATAACCCCACAAGGAGGCAAGCCACTCGAAGAGATAAACTTTCAACCCACTCTACCTATGGAGAAATCCATTGATGCGGGTGAGAACCTTGTTGAGAGTGGAAGAGAGGATAAACTCAAGATAGGCAACCACCGTGAGACCAAAAAAGGTCTCATTGATGAAGAAAGCTCAAAAGAGGGAGAACTTGAGGATGAAGAATATGAAATTACTTCACAAGTTTTCCATGACCTAGAGGGTAAGCTACCACTCCAAGAAGCAAGGGAAGATTTGAAACCGCTTCCACCCCATGTTAAATATGCATTCCTTGACAAGGAACACAAATTCCCGGTGATAGTGGCAAACGATCTTTCCAATCAAGAGGAGCAACAACTCCTTGAGGTTATCCGGAAGTATAAGAAAGCGATCAGATGGAGCCTAAGTGACATTGTGGGAATAAGCCCTCAAGTGTGCCTTCATCAAATTTTCTTGGAGGAAGGTGCTAAACCGGTCCGGCAACCGCAAAGATGGCTAAACCTCACAATCCTTGATGTAGTCAAGAAGGAAGTAACTCGCCTCTTAGAAGCGGACATCATCTACCCATTTCAGACAGTGAGTGGGTAAGTCCAATCCAAGTAGTGCCGAAGAAATCCGGAGTAACCATGGTGAAAACAGAAAGTGGAGAGCTCGTTGCAACCCGGATTCAAAATACTTGGTGAGTGTGCATACATTACCGCCAGCTGAATCAAGCAACACGGAAGGACCATTACCCATTGCCGTTCATAGACCAAATGTTGGATCACTTGACAGGTAAATCTCATTATTGCTTTTTAGATGGATATACGGGGTACTTCCAGATTTATATAGCTCCTGAGGATCAGGAGAAAACCACTTTTACTTGCCCCTTTGGACCGTTTGCGTATAAGAGAATGCTGTTTGACTTATGCAATGCACCGGCAACGTTCCAAAGGTGCATGACAAGTGTTTTCTCAGATCTTTTGGAGAATTGCATGGAAATTTTTATGGACGATTTTAGTGTTTATGGTAGCTCCTTTGATGCTTGTTTAGGGAACTTAGCTCGGGTACTAGAACGATGCACCAATACTAACCTTGTATTGAACTTTGAAAAATGCCACTTTATGGTGAAACAGGGTATAGTGTTAGGTCATGTTGTATCTAAAGACGGAATTTTTGTAGACCCGGCTGAGATCGATGTCATTTCGAGTTTACCTTACCCCTCCTCGGTGAGGGAGATTCGTTCCTTTCTTGGCCACACAGGTTTTTACCGCCGGTTCATCAAGAATTTTAGCCAAGTCACCTTACCCCTTTCCCGCTTACTTCAAAAGGATGTGGACTTCAATTTTGATGAGGATTGCAAAAAGGCTTTTGAAACTTTGAAGGAAGCATTGATCACAGCTCCTAGTGTGCGAGGCCCAAATTGGGATCAACCTTTCGAGATCATGTGCGATGCCTCAAATCACGCCGTAGGTGCCGCGCTAGCACAGCGCGATGGTAAAGCTCCTTACACTATAGCCTATGCTTCAAAGACCTTAGATTCGGCCCAGTCGAATTACACCACTACCGAAAAAGAGCTCTTAGCTATTGTTTTTGCGCTAGATAAGTTTCGACCCTATTTGCTAGGCTCTAAGGTAGTGGTGTATTCGGACTATGCCACCTTGAAATATTTGCTAAAGAAGAAAGTGTCAAAGCCTAGGCTCATTAGGTGGATATTACTCTTGCAAGAATTCGACTTGGAGATCAAAGATAAAAGTGGGTACCAAAATTTGGTAGCGGACCATCTGAGTCGGCTTGAACATTTAGCTTTGGATCCCACTCCTATCAATGACTTATTTTCCTTCGATACCTTGCAAGCAATAACCCAAAGTACACCTTGGTTTTCCTCGATTGCTAATTACTTGGTCGCTCGCGTTTTTTCCCCACAATTTTCAAAGCATCAAAAAGAAAAATTGAGAAGCGATGCTAAGTATTATCTTTGGGATGATCCACATCTGTGGAGGTGTGAGGCTGACCAAGTGATTAGAAAGTGTGTGCCTGAATCTGAGTTTCAATCTATCCTTCAATTTGCCACTCATCTGAGAGTGGGGGTCATTTCGGCCCATAGAGAATAGCAAGGAAGGTTCTAGACTGCGAATTCTGGTGGCCTACTTTATTTAGGGATACCAGCCAATTTTGCAAATCCTGTCATCAATGCCAGAAATATGAAAATACCTCATAGAGGGATGAAATGCCCCAATAGCCGATGATTTTTTGTGAGATTTTTTATGTTTGGGGCATAGATTTTATGGGGCCATTTTTGAATTACAATGGGTTTGTTTATATCTTGTTAGCAGTGGATTATGTCTCAAAATGGGTGGAAGCAATTCCTACCCGTTGTGATGACGCCAATACCGTTGCTTCACTCTTGAGAAATAACATTATTTGTAGATTTGGATCACCACGAGCAATCGTGAGCGACCAAGGAACCCATTTTTGCAACAGGAAAATTGAGGCGTTGATGAGAAAGTACGGGGTCATCCACAAAGTCTCCACAGCCCATCATCCTAAAACCAATGGGCAAGCAGAAGTGTCCAACAGGGAGATCAAGAGGATCTTGGAGAAAGTGGTTAACCCACAACGAAAGGATTGGAGTTCCAGATTGGGAGATGCACTATGGGCATATAGGACCGCTTACAAAACCCCAATCGGAATGAGTCCCTTTCGTATTGTTTTTGGGAAGCCTTGTCATCTTCCTGTTGAAATCCAACATAGAGCCTATTGGGCGGTGAAGAATTGCAATCCAGATTTAAAGGGAGCAGGGATGGAACGTAAGCTCCAATTGGAGGAATTAGAGTGTCTTAGGCTAGAAGCATACGAGAATGCTCAGTTTTACAAGGAGAAAGCCAAGACATTCCATGACCAAAATATTAGGAGGAAGTGTTTTAAGATAGGTGATGAAGTACTTGTGTACAATTCGAGGTTGCGATTGATCCCCGGGAAGTTGAGATCTAGATGGGATGGTCCATTCAAGGTGGTGGATGTCAAGCCTTATGGAGTGGTGGAAGTGATTCACCCTATCAATGGGATCAAGTTTAAAATCAATGGTCATAGGGTAAAACTCTATCACACTCAACCCAAGAATGCCAAGAAGTTGGAGATTTTCCTCCTTGGAGAAGTTTCGAGTGACCAATGAAGCCATGCAAGGTCCAACTAAGGACTTTAAATCAAAGTGCTTGGTGGGAGACACCCCACCATGGTAACATTGTTCTAACTTTATATCTTGTTTATAGCTTTTTGAATTAGTTGCTTTCTTGTGGTATGATGATTGGCTTAGTTTTGATTTGGTATTTTTGAATTGAATAAGTTGAATTGCTTGTGGATCATGAATTTATGCTTGTTTGTATGATTTGGGGTTGGTATGTTGCTATGCTATAGGAGGGAACCTTAGTTTTGAAAAGAATTTTTTTTTTGTGAAACAGGGCACCTATGCGTGCGCACAAAATTGCATTTTCCACCATCT